>NW_028278042.1:0-300000 GCF_059751315.1 Micrasema longulum
TTGTCCATGCCTAGACTCCCATATTCCCTTCTCAAAAATGTTTTCCCTCTCTGTTGCAACAAATTTAAATGCAATTTCAAAACGTAGTACTTTATATAATTAGTACACATATTACTTATATTTTTATGTATTTCATTGCTTTATATTTGTTTTATTATATATTTTACGATATTATTTATGTTTAACTTACATGTATTCTTGGCACATATATAAATACTTTATATTTGTATAATAACGATTTTTAATTTCTAACATTTGATTAGCTAGGCATTTATAATTAAGTGGTTTTAGTTTTTCTTTTTTATGTTACTGTTTTATTAGTATAGGACCACTTATGCTCTAAAGATTGAAAATATCCATCTTAGAACAGGCTGAGCCATGTTAAATGGAGACTATCATAAACAGAGAACACTCTGTTTTAATTTTACATTAATTGGTTTTATATAGATTCCCTGTAAGTAAGTTTGATTATTTTTTTGCATTAAATTTATAAATAAAATAAATAATAATAAATGAATCTACATCCTAGAATATTATTTTAAAATCTATTAAATTAGATGAAATATTTTCTATAACATGTAGATGTATGTTATTTCAAAGGCATAATCATTATAAATGTTGAAGTGTTTTTGTAAAACATTCTCAATTGTTTTTATACAGTAAAGTCCATACAAACAATATCTGAAGGAAGAAGTTTGACAGGAGACAATAAAAGCTTAAATGTGGCAGGAGAGCCATTGATAAATACGTATTTGTTAGTCCTGCCACTTTTTCATTCGTCTATGTAATTAAATTGTCGAATGGTTTTTAAAATTAGCATTATGAAAAAGCAATCGAGATGACCACTCGACCATTGTCGAGCGGGCGACAAAATGTCACAACTTTCCAGCGCGAGTCCCCGGGTCTGTTTTTTTGGGGCAGTTTCACATCAGGACAAATGTACCCCTAAAAGGCGATTTTTTGCCAATAAATACAGAGCCCATTTCCGAAATTCAAAACGCTTTAAGTGGTCTGTCTGCCGTGACATTTTTATGGCGCTATTATACCGGTTTCGGAACCACCCTCGCCTGTACTGGCTACATAAATCTGAAATAGGGGTGAGCGCCCCAGATCGGACGCGTAGAATACGTACATACGAGTACATACGTTTGGGTTACGTTAGATATGCATTACCCCCTAGGTATATATTTAAATGATTTTTTTTAGTAGATAGTAAAAGAACACTTATATTAATATTTATCTAAATTTGCAAACCATCTGATCAAATATAATAATAGAGACATTGGATTAAAAGTACTTCATTTAAAAAATAAATTATTAAAATTAGACAATTTTTAAATCTTACAAATAAAAAAAGTAAAAAGAAAATAAAACAAATGAACAATATTAAAAAAAAAAATATTGCAACAGAGTGGGAAAACATTTTTGAGAAGGGAATATGGGAGTCGAGGCATTTGCAGGGCTTATGACCTGTCATTCGCTGGTTTAAGTGGCCACTTTACACACTGTGTAACATCCACATTTCCTCAACTCTTCCATCTGTTGACTTTTGTGAAGTAAAAGAGCTGAAGCCTTTATCATGCAGGTGAGATTCATCCGGTTGAACCAATTCACCTACTAGGTGACGCCAGAAAACAATTTTCCATTTTTTTTACTTCTTCTTTTACAAGGTAGCTTGTAAATGCCTAGACTCCCATATTCCCTTCTCCAAAATGTTTTCCCTCTCTGTTGCAATAAATTTCAATATAAACAACTCCCTAGGGAGAAAATTAAGCCAGTCTGCAAGCATTTGGACATACTTAAAACATTGTTGAATATTTGTTTATTCCACTCCTGTCTTGTTTTGAACGTATCCATCTCACATTACCACCCTTTCAAGACAAAGAGACTTGATTTATTAGTTTTATTGGCAGCATACTGATCCAATATTTCATTTTTTATTTATTTATTTTCTCCCTCCCTTTCTGCTTCCATGAACATTAAAATTTATTTGTAAAAATTCACAACCAACAATAATATATTAGATGCAGGTAGTAGATGTACATATGAATAAGTAGAAATTAAGAACATATTACAAAATAAATGAAGAACACTTAAGAGAAGGTAATATAGAAGTCTAGGCATCTACAGGGCTTATGACCCGTCAATGGTTGGTTTAAGTGGCCACTTTACACACTGTGTAACAGTCACCATTCTGCCGTTATTTGAACATCTATATTCCTTCAATTCTTTCATCCGAGTACTGAGAATTCTTTATAACTCATTGGTGCGAAGTAGACTCGAGAGTGGCTCGATGATTTGGGGACCGAGTGAGTTGAAGTACTCTCTTATGGTGAAGAGTATTCAGAAGAAAATCTTCGGTTTCTCTACATGAGGGAGTGCGGATATTATCCATGGCTTTATCTCACTGAGTTCCTCCAGGGTATGCTTGGTTACAGCAGTTTAAAGACTAGAAGGAATGTGTATTTAACTACGCACTTCTTTCGATTGTTGCGCGGTATTATTGACAACCTGAAATTATGCGGAGCATTAGCTTTTATGTTCCTGATAATTACCTTAGACAGCGTCAGCATAGACTGTTTCACATTCCAATATACAGGATCAACCTGCCAATGGTTTTGCCTGTTGGAAGGGCTATCTCTATGTTGAACAATATCACTTTGGACATTGACATTTTTCACGTCTCTGGGGGAGTTTTTCGTTACAAGATTCTCTTACTTTCTTAACATATTATTCTTTGGATATTATGTATACTAATGTGTTTTTTTTATATATACCTAATTTTACCTAATTATTTCCATATGTATGAATTAAGATATTTTATTTTGTAATGTACATATATATGAATAAATAAATGATAAATGATAAATCTGTTGATGTTTGTGAAGTTAAAGAGCTGAAACCTTTATTTATTTATTTATTTTGTTCATTAACGCCCAAAAGGCATTAAAAAAAAATAAAAATGAAATAAATGCTAACATACTAAATAATAAAACATAGAATATACAGAAAAAAATTGTGAAATTTGTTAAAAATTATACGATAAAAAGTAATAACAAAGGTATGCAAGAAAAAACAGTAAGCATATAATAAAAAAATGCTAAAGATATCAGCCTATGAAATAAATTCTGTAAAGCAAACAATAAATAAAATGATACGGTAAGCAAGAAAGACATTTTTAGGTTAAGTTAATAAACAAGCGAGCATATATTATCACGAAAAAATGAGAAATAAAAATATGTATCTATGAAATGCGTACTTGCCAATACTACAATGCAATTTGATATAATAGTAAAAAATAAAAAAACAAGTATAAGGTAATAAAAATAAACAAGTAAGTATTTTTTTTTTAATTTATGGAATTGAATTTGAATTTATGTTGTATATGTTATTTATGTTGTAATATTTGGGATTTTTACAGCTATTACATAAACAAAATAATTAGAAAAATCTTAACAATACTAAAGCCAATTAAAAAAATCCTCTGTAAATATAATGACACATAATATATAAGAAAAGAAGTTTAGTAATTGTATTTGTGTGACGTTTGTATTCATGTGTATGTGAATGTGTGTATGCATGAATGAATGAGGTAGAGGATACATGTGCGTGTGGGAATGAATGAGGGAGAGGGTGCGTGTGTGTGGGTGCGTAAGTATGAAAAAAATATTTGCTTAAAACTTGTAAATTGTATTAAAAATGGTACAATAAAGAGCCTAGTAAAAAGTTAGAAACCTTTTTGTTAAAATTCAAATGACGAAATGACATAAATTGTTTTTTTTTTTTTTAAGTATGTTTAATTTCAAAACCGTATTTCAATATGTTAATATTAACAGCTCCACAGGGAGTTGAATCGAGTCCTTGTCTACAAAAATTTGGACAAACTAAAAATATTGTTTTTTGTTTGTTATTAATAATAAAAAAACATGGTACACCGAGTTGCCAGATTTAGATTTAGATTTAGATTTTGTCGACTAGTGTGACATCACAGCCACACAAGAGATAACTACATCAGGTAAATCAAGTTACGGTGAAAGGATTGTTAGGAGGTAGATGTTAAACGCACTGTTAACTTACTCCCTTTTTCTTATGTTTGAACCTCCATATCTTTCCAACTCTTCCACGACAACGCTACAATCGATTGAAATTGCCAAAAATGTATAATGTTTTTCCTTCTGATATGATAACACATTGTTTTTAATGGTTAGTCTGCTGCGAACCATTTTTCATGGTTTGTATCTGTTAGGGAGATGTCCAGCATTTTATTTTTTTATCAGCATTGGAAACAAACCCCTAATGGACACATTACGGCAACACGTTGACATAATGTTTTTACACAGGGGAGCCTTTTGTATCCACAAAAAATGTTCTAATATTTCCAGATCAAAGATTTATTGAAAAATATGTGATTTTGTTCAGAAGAACGAATTATAGAAGACAAAACATTAATATAGCTTATGATCTGCCATTGACTGATTTAAGCGACCATTTTACACACTGAGAAACACCTTATATGTTCATGTTTACAATATAGAAAACATTCAACATAAATTTCTACGATATATAAACTACAAACTAAACATTCCAATACAAAATGTGAATTATGACTATTTATTAACACTGCTTAACCTAACAACACTTTCTGAAAGAAGAACTATTAATGATTTCATTGTACTGTATAAAATTGTAAACTCTCTTTTTGACGCACCAAAAATACTTGAATTGATTAATTTTAGAGTAGCCGCTGTCAACACTAGGAGTACTTTATTGTTTCATTGCTCCAGTACTTCTTCCAACCAACAAAACAATGCATCGATACCGAGACTGCATAGTGCGTAGGTTAGGTAACACTTATGGAACGGCTGCAGACATTCCGTCCAATTCTTTACCATCTTATAAGTCCACAATATCAAGTTTATTTGTAGCTGCTCGTCAAACTATTATTGACCATTCAATTTCATAAATTAAAAAAATACTTACTTGTTTATTTTTATTACCATATACTTGTTTTTTATTTTTTACAATTATATCAAATTGCATTGTAGTATTGGCAAATACGCATTTCAAAGATACCTATTTTTATTTCTCATTTTTTCGTGATAATATATGCTCGCTTGTTTATTAATTTAACTTAAAAATGTCTTTCTTGCTTACCGTAACACTTTATTTATTGTTTGCTTTACAGAATTTATTTCATAAGCTTATATCTTTGCATTTTTTGTTTATATGCTCACTGTTTTTTCTTGCATACCTTTGTTATTATTGTTTTTTTTTTTACTGTGTACAACTTTTTATAATATCCTTTTTAACTAATTTTACATATTTTTTCTGTATATTCTGTGTTTATTATTTAGTATGTTAGCATGTATTTCATTTTTATTTGTTGTAAATGCATTTTGGGCGTTAATGAACAAAATAAATAAATATTGTATGCGTTGCTCGAGTATGCTTCTTCTGTTTGGTCTTCACAATATGTCACACATACAGTAATTTTCGAGAAAATTCAATGGACATTTCTTCGACATTGGAGATGCTGGTATACCGATCTAAATTATATGTCTTCCTGCAAAAAGCACCACTTGCTTAGTTAAGAAGATCGCCGTCTAACTCTTAGACATGGGGGTCCTTCATGACATACTCAATGGACGCCTTGATGGTCCGGCTCTTATGTCGGAGTTACCATTCAATGTCCCTGGCTACCGCACCCGTCACACGTCGAGCTCTCTATTTCATGTGCCACCAGTTTGTACGAACTATGCCCAGAACTCTCCACTTATACGTTTAGCTCGTGAGTATAATTTGAACTTTCCTCTTATTGATCACCTTGATTGTTACAAATTAACATTTAAAATGATCGTTTTAAAACAGACTTTTTTCTCTTACACTTGGTAGTTTCTTCAATAAAATCTTATTTAATATCTAATTCTTCATATTTTATATATTTTTGACACTTGTAAAATAATATTTATAAACATGTCCACTCTCATTTCATTTTAACACCCACTCACCCACCCTCTCACAAACTTACACTGACCCTAACACACTAGCATGTATTGTACGATTATTTAATGTATTTCTGTGGATATCTGTTATTGGTTTTATTCTGTGTATATTTTTTATTTTTTATTTTTTTTACATGTATTACTGTTGATATTTCCAATAAATAAAATAAAATAAAATAAATATATCAGTGGCGAGCAGTGATTTATTTTATAGGTTATCTACAAATTTATTCATTTGTACCGACATATAAGTCATATAAATGACTATTTTTCCTGTGGTTCTGTGGAAATCAATTGATGCAACAATTATTATTGAATAGGTGCGAAGGTTTTCACGGTCACTGTTATCAATATTATGTATCTTTTTTGGGTGATACCGTGTATGTTGGATTTGATCCGACGTTTCGGCTACCATTGCAGGAGCCATCTTCAGGGAAAAACTGTTTTTCCCTGAAGATGGCTCCTGCAATGGTAGCCGAAACGTCGGATCAAATCCAACATACACGGTATCACCCAAAAAAGATACATAATATTAATTATTATTGACTTTGCGATAAATGTAGCTTTTTCCTTCACTATTTTATTACAACACTTGTACAAAGGTTTATTAAAAAATCCCACAATAGAATTCAGAAGATATTTCCATTATGATTGAAATGTCAACACTGAGCACTGGCAGATCCCTTTTAAAGTATAAAAAGCCAAAAACGGCTATTTTGAACGCCACATGTCCTATGTGAGACACATATTAACGTTATCTGGTTGCGCGAGTAATTAATGGGCTTGAGTGGTTTGTGGCTGGATGGACCGCCAGTGGATGAAGGTCCATCTATCCTACCAATCCTGTGATCTCCCAACTTTTAATTTTTGTTTATTCTCCTCGTCTCTATGGCCATGGGTAGCTTCGGTTGCTATGAGAACAATTTTTCATATCCATAGCAACCAACGTCAACAATCACAATTTTTTCTTCTTGATAATTTTTGTCAACTACCGCATGTTCATAATTTTATCTGCGCGCATCTGCTCGTCCTTTAATTATCTGCCCGCATTTGAACACTTTTACGTTTTCTGACCGCCGCGCCGCCACATTCTTCTTTATATTTCCCAAATAACTACAGTGAAAGTGCTGTGTTCACTAAAAAAGGGAAAAACTACCCAGAAGCCAGGACTTGGAGATAGCATCCGGATTCCTGTCCCCGATTCCCTTTCCTGTCTTCCTAAAGGCAGGATTTTTGTCTGCTGTAGTTTGTTTGGCCGCATACTGTTCTTTTCCGCATCTGCCACCATTGTGCAAACAAACCATTTCTTTCCCCGCAAAATTTTACATAGATCAACGATTCAGTCGAATAATACACACGCAAAATTATAATCGCCACCCCAGTATCCATTCGAAGAAAAATAGTCCTTCGGAAATAATGTTCGATATACTAGTTTCCAAATAGAAAGTCTTTAAATAATATTTGTAATCTGCAACCCTGTTTAAGTACTAAAAAAACGCGACTAGGTTAAAGACGTAAAATACAGTATACTTTTTGTATGGAGAAATAAGCTGAGGTAATCGGCTAAAGACAAGTCAAAGGTGATAATATTTGAAAGGGATAGTGAGGTTACTGACTGCATAATAAATGTAAACAACGAATGTCTCGAGCAGGTAGAAGAATTTGTGTACCTGGGAAGCATGTTTTTAAGAGATGGAAGAGGAGAAAAAGATATTGGAAGAAGAGTGGAGCAAAATGAACGGAGCACTAAGCAAAGTAATTTCTAATAAAAATATGTCAATCGAAGCAAAACTGCCAGTGCACAAAAGAGTTTTAATCCCAACACTTATGTATGGAAGTGAAACATGGAACTAGCAGAGGAAGAATGAAAGCCGAGTGAACGCGGTTGAAATGCGATCTCTTAGACAAATGTGTGGGAAATCAATGTATGACGGGGTTACGAATGATGAAATCAGGCGAGAGTGTAAATCTGAGTCAAGTATAATTGATAAGATTAGGAAAGGGTCTCTGAGATGGTTTGGTCACGTGGAACGAATGGACGACGAGAGAATGGTAAAACAAGTATATATGGCGAAAATGAACGGCAACGTGAGACGAGGACGACCGAGGAAGACGTGGCATGATCATTAAACCTGAATCTTAAGTCTGGTCATGTGAAAAGTAGACAGAACCGAAGGGCATGTATGACAAGATGTATGAATGCGGAAGAAGCTAGGAATGTATGCCAAGATAGACGTGTGTGGCGGTCCATTCTTTTAGCCTACCCCTACGGGGAAATGGCGTGATGGTAGTTGTAGTAGTAGTAGTAATCGGCTAATTTCACCGTTCACTGAGAACGGGCTGGGCGCTATAAACGGCGGTGGTGATTTTTAATAAATAATAATAATTTTATATATTTTCTCATAAACACAGTTGCTATGAAACATTATTATAAAAAGTCGAATAAAATGGTAAGCTGTGCATAATCGCTCGTTTGGACGAATCGCCGCGGGTATAATATGTATATGATGTTTTTAAAATAAATATACTGTGCATGGAATGGGTTTTCTTTCATGTTTTACCTACCCCCGTTTAAAATGTAATTTGAGCAAGTCGCATTCCGAAACCGGTTGAAATCAACCCTTAATGAAGGGTGAACAGGGGGTAAGCTGTGAAATGCGGGTAATTAGTTTTTACAGCAAGACATTTGGGGGAAATTCCTATGGGATTTGCGCGCTGGCGTTGTATTGAAATATTACGCATTGAATGGTTGCTAATTAAAATTTAACTCTTGCAAAGTTTCCCAACAATATGTTTTACTATAGTTTACATTTATATCATTGTTTTTTTTTATTAACTAGCGGATCCGACAAGGTTAATCTTCTTCTTCTTTTCCACATCCGCTCCTAAGTGGAGCATGTGGACATCACCAGTTGCCTCCAGGAGACCCAATCGCCAGCCAGCACTCTCGCTTCTTCCCATGTCAATCCAGCGCCCCTTAATTCCGCCGAATAAAGTCTGAACATCGTCATTGACTGCCTTCCAGGACGGCGTGATCCCGCAGGTTTAAAAAAGAGGCAACTGGGGTTTAGGTTCTCCTGAGGCATGCGCAGCACGTGTCCAAGCCAGGTCCACCACCGCATCCTCAAGACGCTCGTTATATGAGGCTGCTGCGTCCGTTCTCGGACGACAATGTTAGTTATAAAATAAAACCACCTTATATCTAATATTCTTCTCAAGCACTTACTCTCAAAACTCAGAAGTTTGGTGTTTTGAGCTTTGGTAAGGTGCCAAGATTCACACCCATATAGGAGAACTGGCATTATACAAGAGTTGAATAATCGGCATTTCGTTTTGATCGAGTATAGACTAGAGTTCCAGACAACACGCATCATGTTAAAAGTTGCTCCAGCAGTTCCTAGGCGGGTTGCGAGCTCTTTATGCATGCTTCCATCCTCAGTTATGTGAACTCCCAAGTATTTAAAGCTGTCAACTTTCTCAATCCTCTGTCCATTATTATAGAGAGGCTGATCAGGGTCAGGACAGGATTTGTTGCACATAATCTGAGTCTTAACACAAGGTTAATAAGGGTTGGTTTTTCGTTTTATCTCCTCATGTGATTGGCAAAGAGTTCTCGTCGTGCTCAAATCAAAATCGTGAAAAAATCACTTCTCTAGTGCTATAATCCCTGAAGAAAAGTCAGAGGGAGATTTACCCCGAGCCCTCTAAAATTATGACACTTAATCTATGCCCAACGTGAATTAAGAGATTTTTTATCCGCCAACCGTGTTTTGACGTAAGCTTGACATTTAATTCGAAACCAAAATAAATGAAAAGAAAAAATTCTGATTGGGTCCTGAAAGCGTGCAAAAACTGTTCGAATAAAAGAAAAAAGACTTTTTATTGATAAGTAGGTACCGAGGCATTTTTTCATGATTGAATTCTGAAACTGAAAATTATCAATATTCCCAAACGTTGGCTTGCATGCAAACTTTTTTCAGGTTCGGCAAACGTATTTTCGTAAATAATCAAACGCATCATTTATTTTTGCCTTTTTAAGGCTATTTATATATTCGTAATAAGGGTTAGTTTTTTGTTTTATCTTCTCATGTAATTGGCTAAGAGGCTTTGTCGTAATCAAATAAAAATCATGCAAAAATCACTTCTCTATTGCCATAATCTATGGAAAAAATACGGGAATACGTGTTAATGAAGAGAAGTCTGACGGCGTTTTACCCTGAGCATTCTAAAATTATTATTTATTTTATTTTATTCAGAAAACATACAGCCATACAAGATAATGTATTAAAAACAACAATTTTTTAACATAAAAGGACCAATTAAGTTTTCATAAATTATGACACGACACTTATGTTCAATGGGAATTTTGTAAATTAACTCGCCAGCCGGGTTTTTACGTGACCTTGACATTTAATTCGAAACTTAAAGAAAAGAAAAAAACTAAGATAGACTCGATCTTGTCTCGAGGTAGTATTTTTTTTTGTACTAGTTTTAATTTAATTTATTTTAATTTCATTTGTAATTGTATTTAGTATAAAAAATGTGTTTATTGTTATCGGAATAAACTGTATAAATCCGCCAGTAATTAAATAAATTAATAATAATAAAAGAATAATGACCATTACGTAAAAGGGTGCTAAAACTGTCCGGCTAAAAGAAAAATGACTTTTAATTGATAAGTAGGTACCTAGGTACTTGTTTATGATTTAATTCCATAACTAAAGAAAATTAAAATTAAAATATTGAATTTAATCAGGTACCTAGATACTTGTTTATGGTTGAATTCCAAAACATAAAAGAATTAATTTTCAAATATAGAATTCGTTTTGCAAATGTCAAACTCTGTGCTACTTACCGACAGCAAT
Organism: Micrasema longulum; assembly: GCF_059751315.1. Classification (NCBI taxonomy): domain Eukaryota; kingdom Metazoa; phylum Arthropoda; class Insecta; order Trichoptera; family Brachycentridae; genus Micrasema; species Micrasema longulum. The sequence continues at coordinate 10,868 of NW_028278042.1, forward strand.
GCATTCTGTGTAAGAATCCGTTTTTCCAAATTGTATCAAATGTCGGTTATAACTATTAAAGCATTATTAAAAAAACATTAAAATTAAAAAAAATGACAAATTCAAAACATTGTTGAAAATATAACATTGGGGATGCTTTGCTTTGCAAGGGTTGAAATGCTGATTAAGCCACCTAAAATTTTACGATAGACTTTACGTTGTTAGAAGTTTAACACAAGCAATTTACATAACTTCTTTGTACAGCTCATAAGAGATTGTATTTTTTATTTATTTATTTGGAAAAACAAGATGAAATCTAGATTCATGGTCTGCCTTGGGATACACATGTAAAGGATATTTACGGTCAAACAAAAATATTTCCCTTTAAAGTAATACCTATGCATGATATCACAAATACCATTTTAAACATTTTGAATTCCTCAGATCATACAAATTTAAAGCAAATTTTTAATAGCGATATCCATAGCCACAATGCGCGCAGCTCGAAAAACTTGCATATACCAAAATTTAATTCTACCAAGTTTGGTAAAAAGTCCTAGGAGAATATCTCTCGAACGCTGTATAATATACTACCGACCAAAATTAAAGAAAATGAAATGCGTAAATTGCAAAGCGTGGCTCTCAAGGACTTCTACTTAAACCTTTTCTTGGAAGATCTGAGTGAAAATTATTTCTGAAATTTTAATCTTCTTCTTCTTCTCGGTTAAGATCGATTAATTTGGTATCAGCTAAAAGCTAACTCCTGAGACTTTGAGTTTCAGCTGTTCTTCCCTCTCCTTGGTGGTCTTCCGGGCAGACGGCAAACGGCCAGGATTTCGTGGGCAAAGGTATAGGGGATTTTGGAGCTGTCCATTAATGGAATTATTGACGTAATCTCTCCGCAATCTATTGACTATGCACTGGATATCGCAAATCCGTCTAACTTCTAGACTCTGGATTCTGCCTCTTTTGGGTTTCCCTGCGATTGCCTCTAGTGTTTTCATCTCTGACGTTCTGAGCAGTTATTAGGTTTTTCTATTTAGTTTTTTTACTTGGTTTTTCGTATTTTTTATTTTCTCTCTATCTTATCCTCACCTCTGTTGTAAACACTATGATTTGGTCTGACACACGTTTTGTATATCCGAATTATGTTTTCAATAATCATGTGTTCATTGTACCATACGACATTTTTTGAGCATCCGAGTGAGATGGATATGTTCTCATCATCACTATGGCAGCATCTGCATGGCATATGAGTTTAATGACCTTATCTCCCTTAGTACATTCACTATTTTTTTTTATTCTTAAAAGCGTTTTTTTTTAATATATTTATTTTGCTTGTGTAAGAAAAGGTTTTTGGCGTGTATATTGTTGTTTAAATTAATTTCAACAGAGGGAAAACATTGTTGAGAAGGGAATATGGACGTCTAGGCATTTACAGGGCTTATGACCTGCCATTGGCTGGTTTAAGTGGTCACTTTACACACTGTGTAACTTTCACTATTTTGACTATGTTTGAACATCCATATTTCTCTAATTCCTCTATCTGTTCATTTTAGTGAAGTCGAACAGCTGAAACCTTTATTGCTGTGAAGAGATTCATCCGACTGAATTATTTTACATACTAAGCAACGTCTGAAAACAATTTTCTAACAATGTTTGAGTATGTCCAAATGCTTGCAGACTGGCTGGATTTCCTCCCTAGGGAGTTATTCATATCTATATTTATCGCAACAGAGAGGGAAAACATTATTGAGAAGGGAATATGAAATTCTAGGAATTTACAGGACTTATGACCTGTCATTGGCTGGTTGAAGTGGCCAATTCACACTCTGTCCATATTCCTTTCTCAACAAAGTTTTCCCTTACTGTTAAAATATATTTAAATATGCATAACTCCCTAGGAAGAAAATCCAGTCACACTGTAAAGCATGTTTTTAATTTTTCCGATTCCTAATTTTATATTTAGTAAATATTAATTTATTTAAAGCTATTATTAGCAATCAAATACCCGGTATACGACTTAACCTTAAATTTATTTTGAAAACTACAGATATATGAAATTTCATATGACTTAGTGTATTTTGACAATTTGTAGAGCGTTAAAAACTTGACAAAACGGCATCATTAAATCAAATTCGCATATTTTTGAGTTAACGTTTTACGCCGGTATGCACACAATACATTGTATGAGTCCAATTATAGATTCAAAAACTACTCTTACTCAAATGAAAGACATAACCCCAACAATACATCACATACAAATAATATAATCACTAGATCCTCAACACATAGACAACTTAAACAAATACAAACTAATACCACTTTCGGACAAAGGGATTTTGAGTATTATTTAATTAAAATCTATAACCTACTTCCACTATCTATTAAAGCAATTAGTAATGAGAAAATGTTTAAAAAGGCTATAAAAAATGGATAGTGGAGCTAGGTAGAAGTAAAATGGATTGTCTCATTCGCCCATACCAATACTGAATCAACTGCTCCACAACTGTATTAAAAAAAGAATACAAACAATATAAAAGTATAAATAAATAATAACGGATTTAAACTGTATTTATTATGTACATTAATAATATGTTTTGAATATATATAGGATATGTATTAAATAAACATGTCAGATTGTTCTTAGAATTTTGACACGGAACCCAACCTTATATCTTCTATTATATTCCGGCGGACTTCAAAAATATTAATACCATCAAAACTCTTTATTGCTCACTAGTTCCACCCCATCTAGAATACGCTTCTCCTATTTGGTCTCCATTCTACAGGACTCATATTGACCATATCGAGTCTGTCCAACACCGTTTTCTAAGAAAAGTGGCATGGTTGCTCGGATTACAAAGGGGTAATTATTCCTATTTTGAAAAAGAGCAGTCTCTTAATCTGTCTTCATTGGAGAGACGTAGAACTGAGATGGACCTTATATGCATTTTCAAAATACTTAATGCTTTAAGTGATGTCCCATCTCTGTTGCGATCAATATCTTTTCATGTTCCCAACCGTGTCACCAGAAGTCAAAATCTGCTATTTATAAAATCTTCTAAGAGCAACTTTGGTTTTTATGCCCCAATGTCCAGAATGTGTAGATTAGTCAATTCATCACATAACTTGGGATTATTTGGGATAGATCTTCCGGCTTTTCGTAGATCTCTTCGCGACTAAACAGTGTGGGATGAAGTTGGATTGGCATGGTTTAGCTCAAAGTTTTTGGTCTTTTGTTTTTTTGAATATATTGTATACTATTATTGTTTTGCCCTTGTTTGTCTTTGCTAAATAGTTTTATGTTCTTTTTGTTCAGTTTCTTGCATTTATGTTTCTTCATGTAACTGTTGTAATTGGCTTAGGCCGTATATATATAATAAATGAATAAATATTTGTGTTTATTTTACGCCGATTTTTTTACGCTGGTGTCTCTCGAAACGGAACCCCGGCGCAAAACGACGTTCACTTGTACTTTTCCGCAAAAAAAATGGTTGGAAGACTTTTTTACATCACTGCATGTGCACATATGGCTATTTAAAAAATTGTGACGATTATTAATTTTAGACTCTTAAAAAATCACGAGTGTTACTTTGCAGGGGTTGTAGAAGAGGGTAAGTCACGTTAATTATTAAACGCCTGGTTTTGACGGCTTAGGAAGGGTAAAAATGCCTCGCTCACAAAAAATCTCCCCGTCTGGCCACTGTCCATGTGTCGCATTTTTTACCCGTCTGCTTTCAAAAACGTATTTTAAAATCAGCATTTATAATGTACATATTCAAAACAATTCGAAATATAATTAATGTACAGGAACTTAAAGATTTATTTTGCATTGTGCCAATCAATTTTGGAGTATGGTATAATCGGTTGGGGTGGTGCGAGTGACACAGTTTTAAATAGTGTATTGGTTGCACAAAAATCCATCATTAAAATAATACTCAGATTCCCGATACAGACATCGACTGAAGAAATATTCCATAAATCACAACTTATGACACCAAAACAATTATACGCTAAAACAATACTCACTTATAGATTCAAAAACTACTCTTACTTAAATGAAAGACATAACCCCCACAATACATCACATACAAATAATATAATCACTAGATCCTTAACACATAGACAACTTAAACAAATACAAACTAATACCACTTTCGGACAAAGGGATTTTGAGTATTATTCAAATAAAATCTTTAACCTACTTCCCCTATCTATTAAAGCAATTAGTCATGAGAAAATGTTTAAAAAGGCTATTAAAAAATGGATTGTGGAGTTAGGTAGAAGTAAAATGGATTGTCTCATTCGCCCATACCAATACTGAATCAACTGCTCCACAACTATATAGCTTATGTTGGGTTTTTGTTATTTTCATTGTGTGTTTTGTAATATAAATAATATAGATGTACATAAATACCGTGTTTTTAAAACTGTCTGAATATTTATTAATTATGTCTGTTTTTTAAGTTAGTCTTCTTTTTTTATTCTCAAATGTAATTTTAAAAAAAACTAAATTGTTAAGTGTCCTCGGCACGGGAAACCCCAGTGAGGTCACATCATTAGTATTATTAATTATAGTTTGTAAGCAAAAAATATGAACAAATAAATAAAAAAATTAAATGCATTTTTGCACGCATTTTGCTCAGAGGCACCTCTCCTTTATCGCTCCGACAGTGTTTTATATTATGTAAGTGCGGATTAATTTCTTACGGCTGTAGTATTAAATGTAAAAGAAAGGATACAATTTCAACAACAAACGCCGTCTCTTCGTTCTAGTAACGAGAGAACCCTTTTAATACCCTGTCATCGCTCTAATTTTCTTGCCTCCTCTTTCACAGTAATATCCGCTCGATTGTGAAATAATCTACCCACTTATGTTAGAGACGCCGCCTCTTCTTTATTTACATTTAAGTTAAGATTGAAATGTCACTGTCTAAATATTTAAATTGTTCCTTTATCCTTCTTCTTTCCTTCTCACCCCCTCTCTTTTTTTCATAGTAAAGTGTTAATTTTTAAAATATATTTTTATTTTGTTAATCTTTGTTTTTAATTTTTGTATAAAATTGTAAGATTCAATATGTCCATGTATTTATAATTTTCTCAAACTAAACGGTTTGGGTAGGTAGGAAGAAATTGCCTTAAGGCAATATATCCGCCCTTATATGTATATATATTGTATATGTATATAAAGTGTTAAATAAATAAATAAACGCCGTTTCCCAGTAAAGGTAAGCAGAGAGGATGGAACGCCACATCACTCTATATTTGCATACATATCTCGCTTCTTCCACATTCATTCATCTCCCCATGCACGCGCGTCGATTATTTCAACTTTTGACATGTCCGTCTTCAGGTGTTTATTGAATTTGGTCATACCATGTTTTTCTCGGTCTTCGCCTATTTCTGCATCCATCAAAATTTGCATCGTAAATATTTTAAGCCGTTTTTTCGCTGTCCATTATCTTTACATGTCCAAACCAATGCGAAGCTCCTAGATTTTGTCGATAATGCTTATATATATATATATAACATAACGTACAGACCTCGACATTTGCCCAACTATCGTACATAGTTTTATCACGCATTCGCCTAAAAGATCGCATTTCGTCAGCAATCCGCCCACTTTTATCCCTATTTTTCCAAGTCCATACTTTGCTCCCATACATTAGGGTCGGCATCAGGACTCCATCGTGACCTGCTAATTTTTCCTCTTGATTTTTGAATTTTGAATTATTGAACGCGGACAGAATTCCAATTCCAATTTTTTAACTTCCTTTTGGACTAGTTGGTTTTTTTACAATATTTGTGTTTGTCCAAATGTTTGTAGACAAAATACTGGATATCACCCCCTAGATTTAAAATTGTTTAAATTTATTTCAACAGAGAGGAAAAACATTGTTGAGAAGGGAAGATGTAAGTCTAGGCATTTACAGGGCTTATGACCTCCTATCCTATGTAGGAGTATTGTCTCTGTGCCAAAGAAGTTCTAACCATTTGTCGGGAAATCAGACATTAAATTAGTATTTTCATTTTAGGATCTAACGAAACTTATCACCAGTACACGTCGAATCTAATAACTTTTATGACTCTGTATAAATAATATACACTGAGTTAAGAATTCGGTATTCTTTCGTTATACATTTAAGTATCGAATTAAATAATTTATGTTTAAATTTATTTCAACAGAGAGGGAAAACGTTTTTAAGAAGGGAATATGGAAGTCTAGGCATTAACAGGGCTTATGACCTGTCATTGGCTGGTTTAAGTGGCCACTGCACACACTGTGTAACATTTACCATTCTGCCCATGTTTAAACATCCACATTTCCTCAACTCTTCCATCTGTTGACGTTTGTGAATTAAAGGAACTGAAACCATAATTATGTGGGTGAGATTCATCCGGCTGAACCAAATCACCTACTAGCTAACGCCTGAAAACAATTTTCCAATTTTTACACTTTTTCCTTTACCAGGTAGTTAATTCAACAATATTTGAGTATGTCCAAATGCTTGCAGACTGACTGGATTTTCTTCCTATTGAGTTATGCATATTTAAATCTATTTTAACAGTAAGGGAAAACTTTGTTGAGCAGGAAATATGAATCTCTTCACAACAATAAAGGTTTCAGCTGTTTGACTTCACTAAAATGAACAGATAGAGGAATTAGAGAAATATGGATGTTCAAACATAGGCAAAATAGTGAAAGTTACACAGTGTGTAAAGTGGCCACTTCAACCAGCCAATGACAGGTCATAAGCCTTGTAAATGCCTAGGCTTCCATATTCCTTTATTTAAGGTATTCTCCATCCCTGTTGTGATTTGTTGATCTTAATGACTCCCGATGGGGTGAAATCCAGTCTTTTGTCTATGAACATTTGGACAAAATCAAATGTTGGAATAAATTATTTTTGTAAAAATAAAGTACCCTTGAACGGCGTCACCAGTTTTTCTAAATCAATCAATTATAGAGTGTTGTGATAGATTTTCGGTTAACGGGAGCCAATTCACCAGTCAGCCAAACTCACCGAAAAAAACTTGTGACGTCGTAAGCAGAGTAATTTACAAATTCAAATCATGGCGCTTATAATATGATGCCTAAAAACACTGAAAACATATTTTTACCAAGTAAAATAGTTTATAAAACTAAAGAAATCATCCTTTGCTACTCCTTATTTAAGTGGTTCGAATAATTATTTTAGTCAAAAAATAACTTTCGGCCGAGACGCAAACCTTTTAGAAGAAGAGCTTTTTACTATTTAAGCTTTCGACAAAAGCTTCCATTTCACTAAGGCAGACACACAACACGAAAAGGGGTTGTGAATTTTCCCGCTAGGTGGTGGTTTAGGCAATGCGCATTCCAAAAATACCTTAAAATTTGGTAAAATAAAATAAAGTACATTTATTGGATAATTATTTTTTTTTATGGATATAATTTAATTGAGACATCCATCAGTACAGTACTCGATCAAAAAAAAAAAATTATGTTGGAAGTCTACGAAGTTTGGTTCTAGATTTTTACAATACACTAGTGGACCGGAAAGATATTGTTCTGCCCCAACGTTGCCTTGCCTGCTATTAGCTTGGAAAAATACTTTTCTAAAACTAAAAAATATTATTATTCAAATATTTAATTTAAATAGGTAACTAGGTACTTATAATTAGATATTAAACACTGATTTGAGTCTACTGAACACTTTATTTTATTTTTACAAATATAAACATATAAAAATAAAAATAAAAACTTTGTGACAATTGTATATTTGATATTATATTGTGATATTTTTTTCGACAACAATTATCTAAATTTACAAAACTATAAGGCTTCATTAATTATCTCACAATACATACTTGTATGTCAATAAATACTTACTTTGTTATATTTTCCCCGAAATTCAAATATTAATACCTAAATTCCCCATTACCTATTAAACACTTAGCCTCACCCTTAACCATCGGTTTTTCCCTCAATTATGATTAATGTACATGCTATAGTTCATAAGATTATTTTTATTTTGTACTTAAGTACCTTGAATTATATAAATATATAAGGACATTCAATCCAAAAAATCTTCACATTCGTTTGAAAATGCCCTAATAAGGCGAAACAATTGTCACGAAGTTTTTATTTTTATTTTTATATGTTTATATTTGTAAAAATAAAATAAAGTGTTCAGTAGACTCAAATCAGTGTTTGATTTCTAATTATAAGTTTAAATATGGAGTTCTACAAAATAAACACCAAATCAATCAATCAACTAGGTACTTGTTTATGGTTGAATTCTAAAACACAAAATAATTGATTTCCAAATATAGAATTCTTTTTGCAAATGTCAAGCTCGGCTCTTCTCACCAACAGGGGTGCACTTTTTTTTTATTTTTTGTTAAAGAAACATTTGCGTTCTTATAATTTACGCAAATATTTAATTTTGTTGGCCATTTTCAACGAGTTGTAAATAACTCACTATTAGAAAATGGAAATCAAGTTGGGGTAGAATGGGATTCGATCCACGGATCTTTGATCCGTGAGTCCGAGACACTAGCCACGGGACCACAACCCGATTTGATTAATAAATGCGATTTTCAAAAATGTATTGAATGTCAGTTAACTAAGAATACTCCTAATCAAGACCTATGTATGGAGTATCTTGATGTATGGCTGCGAGACATGGTGCCTATCCGAAAGAGATAAACGGAGACTAGAGGCTTTTGAAATGTGGTCCTATAGAAGACTACTAGGAATTTCCCGGAGAGACCACATTACAAATGAGGAGGTTCTCCGAAGAATCGAAGGTGGAAGGCACCTGCTCAGGACCTTGTCCGAAAGGCGAGCGAGATGGATCGGCCACGTAATACGTCAAGAATGTCATAATGGAGGGGATGACCGAGGGGACAAATTCTAGGGGACGCCCACGCCGAGAGTAACTGGAGGACCTATGAGAGGACGTGCGCTGCTCATCATATGCTGACTTCAAAAGAGCCGCACAAGACAGGGAGGAATGGAGGAGAAGAATGAAAGTAATTGCTGCCAGCCAATCCCAGGATTGAGACCAGAGAAGAAGATGACTTAACCTCTTAGTACTAGGAAATGTTTCAGTTATAAGAGAGCTATTAATTTTTTTAACAATGGGACCACGTGAGATTTTGAGCAGTTTTTAATAAATAAAAGTAAAATTTTATCAGGGCCTACGCTCTTGTTTTTTAACAAACTTTATAAAGTAATTACACAGCTCTGAAGATTAACAGTATAACGAGTACCATAAGAACATTTATGACAAAATGAACTTTCAAAAATACATTATTTACTAGGGATATCCTTAGTTAGGCAGTTTACATGACTCACCAGCAAAAACAAAAAATATATTTGTATACTATTACTATTCAATCAACCTATAACTGGTCTAACAATATTCTTCGATTTTGAAGATAGTTTATTCCAAGGTGCTGCATACATTGAATTTCTTGATAAAGATACCAGTCTCGAAGATGTCGCGAAAGCGATGAAACCGGTCACTGGATATTCCAAATTTGTGGATTAAAGTGTCACTCTTGTTTTCTATAATAAATTGTGAAGAAGTGATGGAATGTGAATTTTTCTTCTTTGCCTGATACTGGGCCAGTGTAGTTGCGTGCGATATTCTGATATACAGGCTGTTCTTTAAACCCTGTCGCATCCGAAACCACGACGATCAGTATGGGCAAGAAGACATATTAGCATATTTAAAACAATATTTAGAACACAGAATTTTTTTAAAAATGAAATATTTAAAAAAACAAATGGTGGTTTACTTCTGCAGGGGAGAAGCGAGGGGGGCATGGCCATGGGGTTTACAGTGTATCAGACTCCCCCATCTCCTCTCCTCGTTTTACCAACCTTCAGTTTTTTTTAATATTTTTTTTTGAAAATTTTATTCGTTCTAAAAATTTATTTTGATGTGCCAATATGTCTTCTTGGTCGTACTGATTATTGCGGTTTCGGATGTGACAGGGTTTAAAGAACACCCTGTATATGGTCGAATTTGAGAATTTGTAAATGAACTAGCAAAAATGAGTGGTATAACTGTTAACTGTCTTATGTATGCTGATGATGCCGTGCTTCTTGCTAGCAGCAAAGGAGACCCGCAATTCTTGGTAACAAAAGTCTACGATGTATGCAAGAAAAGCCATTTGCTAATGAATGTTGATAAATCGAAAGTGATGGTTTTTGAAAGGGATGAAAATATAACTAAATGTGAGATTAGCGTGAACGGAGATATTCTGATTCAGGTAGAAGAATTTGTGTACCTAGGAAGTATGTTTACTAGGAACGGAAAGGCCGAAAAAGATATTGAAAGGAGGGTGAGTGCCGGGAACAGGGTGAACGGTGCACTGAAATCTACTTTGGCAAAGAAATGTTTATCGAAGGAGGCTAAACAAGCAGTTCACAACGGAGTTCTACTTCCAACTCTAATGTATGGGAGCGGAGTATGGAATTGGAAAAATGATGATGAAAGTAGGTTGAATGCTGTCGAAATGCGATCCCTCAGGCGAATGTGAGGTAAAACGATGTATGATAGGTGCGCAAATGTCGAGATCCGTGAAGTGTGTAAGGCTGAGACATGCATTATCGACAGAATCAAGAAAGGGATGCTGCGTCGGTTTGGACATGTAGAGCGAATGGACAGCGAAAGAACGGCTAAAAGGATCTACAATGCGAATGTTGACGGATGCAGAAAACGAGGAAGACCGAGAAAGACATGGCACGATCAAGTCCATCAAATACTTGAAGATGGACGTAGACCAAAAGTAGAAATAATCGGCGTGCGTGCATGAGAAGATGTATGAATGTAGAGGAAGCGAGGTGTGTATGCCAAGACAAAGTGTTATGGCGTTCTATCCTCTCTGCCTACCCCTACGGGGAAACGGCGTGATGGTTTGTTTTGTAAATGAACTAGTTTGGAGAAAATAAATAAATAAATAAATATTTTTAAGTGTTTTAAAACATGGTTGTTTTATTTGTTTTGTTACAATGAATAGCCACAAAGTTATGTAAAAATAAAATATGTGAAAAAAATATCGTATATTTTGCACAATATTATTTTTGGTATGTGTATATATATTTACATATTTATACACACACAATTCTGGGTTTTATCCCAAGGGGGAGTAGGTATATTATTATTTATATCACTACAGAGATGGGTAGAATTTTTGTTTCAAGATTATGGATATTCGAGCGTTTACAGGGCTTATGACCTGACCTAAAAACCAAAAATGTCACCGATATGGATATTCGCTAATAAGCGGAATGGGGAATGTTGTAGAATTCTACATAAAAGTGGCCACTTGAACCCAACCTATGACAGGTCATAAGCCCTGTAAACGCTCGAATATCCATAATCTTGAAACAAAAATTCTACCCATCTCTGTAGTGATATAAATAATCGTATATTTTGTTTTGGAAAGAGTTTCTTCAATGGATCAGTAATATTTGATTGGTTTCTGTAAAAGGCATTTCAATATTCTTCAATAAATTAACGTTATTTTGGATATAGAAAAGCCCTTCAGGCAAACAACATCAGTCTAATATATATTTCAACAAAAGCGTTACCTGAAATTGTACTCACATTTGAAAATTATGATTACATTTTAGAGTAAACGGGGCCGAGCGGGTCACTTGAACATTGTTCAATTGATACTGCATGCATCATCTACTAGTATATTATTATTCTTCTTTCCCACGGTGGCCAGGGGCCTTATAATAATATTAATAATAATATTTGGCTGATTTATATAGCGCCATTTTTGTAAAAAATCACCTCAAGAGCGCTTTAAAATTGCATATCTAAACTTACATTCCAACTAAACTTAAGTGATATATTATATTTCCAGATTTAATATTGAGGGTATGATAGTTTAAAGTAGTGTTATTTTAGTTGGGATCTGAATTGACTGAGACTTTCGACGATTCGTAAGTTTGAAGGCAATTGGTTCCAGGCAGAGGGGCCGGCGGCGGCAAAAGCACGATCTCCAAATTTAGTGTTTGGGGAGCGCCGAATTTGGGGAACGCGAAGACCGAGAAAGACATGGCATGACCAAATCCAACAAATACTCGAAGATGGACATGTTAAAAGTCGGAATAATCAGCGCGTGTGCATAAGAAGATGTATGAATGTAGATGAAGCGAGATCTGTATGCAAAGATAGAGTGATGTGGCGTTCTATACTCTCTACCTACCCTTGTGGGGAAACGGCGTGATTGTTTGTTTGATTAATCACAGCTTAACTCTATCAAGTATCGTGTGAGTGCTTGAATGAGTGGCTCACTTGATCCTACGGTTCAACTGTATCCGTTCTCCCCTAATCAAAAAATATTCTATTAACTCACCGCCTTAAGGCACAGCGAACTGAAATTGTACATTTCTTTAATATTTTCAATTTTCGCCTCAATTATTTATAATTTCAAATATTCATCAACCAAATGACGCGCCCAATTTATGTATTTTCTAAATATACACCGACATTAATTTTTCAAATAATAAAATATTATCGTTCTTTTGATTTTTTAAAATTTTTTTTTTCTTTATTAGGGCCTACTACCAAAACTTGATAACATCGGCCAAAAACAAGTTACATTTATAAAAATAAGAAAAACATAAACAGACAGGAATAACAATATACATACAAACAAAAGACAAGAAAAATATAAGTACAAGAATAACATCAAAATATCAATTGTAATAATAAACACATATCCAAACCAAAAAAAAATTCAAAATAAATTGAAATAGGCACTAACAGAAAAACCCACCAAAACCTGATAGTGCCTATTTAACAGAAAATAGAAACTTACAGTAAAATTAGAAGGAAGATAGAACTTAATAACTAGAAAAATTACAACAAAATAATCAAAATATTAACAAACTTAATCTTATATTAATGATAAATTATATTAAAAATTAAACGTCGGAAGTAATAATGTCGCGCACCTCAGAAGTTAAGCCTAATTGTATATTACCCATCAAATAATCAAATAAAATTGGGTTTTTTATTCTAAGAAATCTCATTATGTGGCGTTTTTTGATATTTAATTGTAGTTTATTGGTGGAGCACCACTGGAACATTTTATCTAAATTACGTTGCAGAGTCACACAATCATTTACGGAATTAATAACATTAAAACTCTTCATGTCATCGGCAAACAGCAATATTTCCACATCATCAAATACATCCATTATATCATTAACAAAGATGATGAACAGTATTGGGCCCAGATGGAAACCCTGAGGAACACCACTAGAAGCACAGAAAGATTGGGATAAAGTGTTACAAATTTTTACTGTTAGTGTTCTATCAGTCAAAAAACTTTGAAACCATTTAATCATGGGACCACTTATTCCTAGATTTGATAGTTTGGCGACCAAAATGTTTAAACACACCTTTTCAAAGGCCTTGCTAAAGTCTGTGTAAATATAATCTACCTGTTTTCTCAATGTAAATGAATTTGCTATGACATTTTCGTATAACACTAAATTAGTTAGTGTAGATCTAGCAGACATGAATCCATGCTGAGAGGTTGTTATAATATGCTTTAAGTTTGTTGATGCAAGTAGTTTATTTAAAACATTTTTTTCGAAGAGTTTAGGGATGGCAGATAATATGCATATTGGACGATAATTTGTAATGTCAATCCTATCACCACTCTTAAAAATTGGGGTTCGGAAACTGCATTTCCATGCATTAGGAAATCGTCCCTCTGACAGTGATTTATTAAAGATTATGTGCAAAGGATACAAGAGACAATCAACACATTTTTTCAAAAACATAGATGGGATTTTGTCAGGACCACAACTGCATTTAGATTCAAGTTGCAATATGCTGTTTTTAATGTCTTTAAATTCAATATTAAAAATAGATAAATGTAAGTTAGTACTGCTTTCAAATTCAGGTAAGCAAGTATACTCGATATTATTGTCATAGACACTTTTAAAAAAATCACCAAAAAGATTGACTTTATCGTTTAAGTCACTTCCTGATTTTGAGGCACAGTGTATAGTATTTGGTAAGATAGTATGATCATTTTTAAGGGTTTTGGAATAATTAAATATTTTTTTTACATTACTGTTTACGGAATTTTATATAATTTTCATGGCAAACAAGAGAGAGCTTATTACATTCACTTCTGAACCACTGAAAATTTATGTAATCAGTCAAAATTCTTGATTCTTTGTAAATTTTGTGGGCTGTTTTTTTCTTTGAAATTAAACATTGAGGTGTGACACAATTGACATCATGCGCTTTGGTTGGACCAACCTTTATAACGTTTTTTCTGGCACTCACAGTAATATTATTGTTGCGTGGAGTGCGCTAGGAAATACGAATGACGGATAGGTAGATATGGATTTGTTAGGAGTTGGTCCGAATAATCCAACAATCGCATTGTTCAAAAGTGACGATGTTTTAGAAATCGCACAATGCAAAATCTTGTTTACTGAACATTTCGTTTAGTGCGACTCTGGTGGCTTATACTTTAAGGTTTAAGGTACAAAATTTATTGCAACGGAGAAGTCAAACATTTCTGAGAAGTGGATTTGAAAACCTATGCATTTACAAGACTTATGACTTGTCATTAGCTGGAAAACAGTTTACAAGAGCCGATAATATATAATGATACAAAATGTAATATATATTTTTTCATTTACAGGTTCCTAACATGGGCTGGGTTACAAACGTTCTCCAAGCTCCAGTGACAACAACAGCTCACCTCATCGATACATCAAGTATGTCATTTATTTATCTTTTAGATTGCTTGTAATAATAATAAATTTCGACAATTTTTACAGCTCCGTTTTTGTAAGCGATCACTTCCAGGAAGTCGGGGTGGCGATTATAAATTTGTGTGGTATTATTTGACTGAATCGTCGATCTAAGTTAATTTTTGTGCGATGATGGCAGATGCGGACAAGAACGGTATGCGGCCAAACAAACTTTAGCAGACAAAAATCCTACCTTTAGGAAGACAGAGAAGGGAATCAGGGACAGGAATCCGGATGCTGTCTCCAAGTCCTGGCTTCTGGGTAGTGTTTCCCTTTTTCGGCGAACGCAGCACTTTCACCACAGTAATTCGAAAAATGTATAGATGGATGTGGTGACGCAGCGGTCAGAAAATGTAAAGGTGTGCGGATGCAGGCAGATAAAATATGAAACATGCGGTTGTTGACAATACAAATTACCGAGACAAGATGGTGTTTTATTTATATAAGATGGTGTTTTATGTTTCTTATGCAATAATGTTTTCTTTTTATTTCGGATGTATTAATTTGTATGATACTATGTATTGTCAAAAAAATGTTTTTTCTTATGTACGGTCCCAAATGAGTTTCTAATAATTCCTAGGAGTATAATATGTGTATTTTTAAAATTATATGTTTTATTAATAATGATAAAAAAAAAAAAAACGAAAAACGAGATTGTTGATGTTGGTTGCTATGAATATAAAAAAATGTTCTCATAGCAATCGTAGCTACTCATGGACATAGAGACAAGAAGAATAAATAAACATTGGAAGTTGGGAGGTCACAGGATGAGTAGGGTAGGTTGACGTTCATCCACTGGCGGTCCATCCAGGCCCATTAAACTTTATTTATTTATTTATTTCACATAAAACTTTTTTTTTCTCTTCTATAAGAACACCTCACTAGAGATAACTATTCATTTACATTATTTTTCATTATGTTCTAGAATATAATAAATTTAATAATATAATCATAAAACATAAATAGCAGACATGAAACCATAATTCCGAGTTCAAATAGAATACTGTTTTAGTGGGGTGACCATCTCAAGGCAGTTTTCAGGATCCAAATCCAGAAGCCATTTTTTAACAAATAAATTGAAATATTTATTTGAAAGGATGTTTTCACACTAGATTTTTTATAGTACCTCGACCCCTGAAGCGAAAGACTGGTCATCTTACCTCTCCGTAGCAACAAAATTTAGTCTTTTAGTATGCTGCGGACTAGTGTATCATATTATTTTTACGGGAAAGTTTTTATTGCTACAAAAAGTACGAGTAATTAATCGCCTAACGATTGTTTTTCTCATATCACGCAAGCAAAGCCGCGGGTAAAAGCTCGTATGTTACAGAGCTTTTAATTACATCATATCCCAAGTATTTTTGACGTACATGTTTACACCTTCGGGATAAAATAAATAATTGATAATCTCCCTTTTAGCACAGGATAATCCCGGCTTTAGTTGTCAAGATGAACGTGAAAAGGTTGGAACGCTTATACGAGGTAGAATCACTAAAATTACATCGTAATACTCGGCGTTATCTTACTTAATGCTTCATAAGAGCTTCTTCTTCTTCTTCTTTTTCTTCATGTCATCTATATTATTTTCTATATGTAATCTGTATCGTTGGATATGTTTCTACATTAGTAACCGCAGTCAATCGATCTCACTCAATGGATTTAATTCATCATTTAAACCAATCCCATCAGGTGTCCCTCAAGGTTCGCATCTTGGACCCTTATTTTTTATTTTTTTATATCAATGATATAAGTTTATGCATTCAAAACTCAAATTTTTTGCTATACGCTGATGATAATAAAGTATTTAAAATTGTGTCTTCAATAAATGAATGCGAAGTTCTTTAAGCTGACTTAGATAGAATCTGTTGCTATCGCAAGTAAAATCAGTTATTATTAAATTGTGATAAATGTCTTGTCATGTCATTTACTCGAAAGAAAAAAAATATACTATTGAAAGCGAGAGATTTGGGTGTACTGCTGGACGATCAGTTTTTATTTAGAGATCACACATAAATACAATAGTAGATAAGGCGTATAGACTTCTAGAGTTTATCTTATGAATCTCCAAGCCATTCTCATCACCAGATACACTCCAACTTCTTTACTATACTTGTGTGCGTAGTTAACTTGAATTCGCTTCATTAGTACGGTCCCTTCAGTATAATGTATATATTAATCAAATTGAAAACATTCAAAAGAAATTTATAAGGACCCTGGAATATCGTTTTGGCAACATTGAAAATGATAACGGCGCATCTTTGATCAATTTTAATATAGAATCACTACGAAAAAGGCGCCTAACATATGATTTAATTTTTCTTTTCAAAATTCTCAATAATATAGTTGATTCGCCGTATCGTTTACAAAATATTGGTTTCCGTTGTTCTCTGCGCTATACCAGATTAAATTCCTTTTTTTATGTACCAACTTGTAAAAACAATTATACCTCGAATTCATTCATAAGACGTGCCTGTAGAAATTATAATGGACTCAGTATTGATGTAGACATTTTTAACTGCACGTTGCATTTGTACAGAAAATTTCTTCATGGGGTCGATTATTTGGGATAGTTGCTGAATGTGCATCTTGAGCTGTTTATGCTATGTATATGTGCCGCATGTCATGTATATGTTTGTGTATGTTTTATATGTGCGTTCATGTGTGTGCGTGGATGGCTCGGAGTGTACATTCGGTATTTTTATTTATTTTAATTTATTACCTCCGTGGAAAACGCAAATGTTAACAATTATTATTTTCTCACTTGAAATTCTTATTTATTTATTTTTTTTTGTCACATTTAATGTTTGTATATTTTACATAATTTATGATTTAATTGGTCTTTTTTTGTTAAAAAATTGTTGTTTTTAATACTTATTATGTATATCTGTATGTTTTCTGAATAAAATAAAATAAAAAAAATGTTAGAAGCCAATTGGAATACGCATACTCAGATATGGAATCGCCAGTATGCCCAGTATGCTATAAGTGTCAAGCTTGCGGGCCAGAAGGAGTATTGCCTCGCTTGACTAAAAAGAGTTCAATTTTTTTTTAAGCAGATCGACTACCGGTTAAACATCGATTTCTCCAACTATGCTGAAAGTATGCAGTACCATGGAATAAAATTTCTTAAAAATCAAAGAATTATGTTAGACCAGTTATTTTTATACAAATTAATAAATAATCAAATTGATTCTCCTAACCTACTTGAAAGACTTCCATTTCGTGTGCCATCTAGACCGACGAGACACAATATCATGACACAGAAAACGCGTCAACAAACTATTTGAAACAATCTACAATACCTAGAATCTGCGACCAATATAACTGGAGAAGCCGTGTAAATAGACTTCTACTTTTGCGATTTAAATATATATTTTTTCTATAGCGGACAATTAAATTATTTTCTCCAAAACTGCCAATGTGAGCTAGTGGATTATGCAGCCAACAATCTATTTAATGTACTCGAACCAGAGAAAATCAATATGTAAAAACACTGACCAACCTGATGTTGAGTCTTCTTATTTGTCGGCGATCAGCTCACGCGCGATTGGGGAAACTGGTGATCGGGAAAACTGCACGCACACAATTGTCTGGAGTCTGGAGGCGGCGCGGCGGATGATGATTAATGGCGATGGATGATAAAATGTTCGCGGCGCTATATTGACTTTTACGGCGAAAAAGGCGAGAAATACTTTTCAACAATTAGAAAAGCTTGTGAACATAACTCGTTGAAAGAGCGAAGAATGGCGCGGAGGACGAGCAGTGTTGCCAACCAACCAATGTCCCGTCAGGCGTGGCAACCTCACAAATCAAAATTAGCCAGTGTCTACTTACATACGATTCTTCTGGCTAAAATACATTGAAAGAAATTATCGGCTTAACCAAGGGTAAAAGGCATAAAACCACACGATGTGTTCAGAAGACTGATAAGGATATCCGTAGCAGGAAGGGGAATCCACAATATTGAAAACAAATAATTTGTCAATAAGGTTTTGAGTGTGTGCAAATGTTTGCAGACAGGCTACATTTCCTCCCGAGGGAGTTATTTAGATCTAAATTTGTCGCAACAGAGACTGGTTTATCCGTATGAATCTCACTCACATGATAAAGGTTTCAGCTTTTTTACTTCACAAAAGTCAACATATGGAAGAGTTGAGGGAATGTGGATGTTTAAACTTGGGTAAAATGGTTAATGTTGCACAGTGCGTAAAGCCAATGACAGTTCATAAGCCCTGTAAATGCTAAGAGATCGTATTACATTACTTCTCATTCTGGGAAACGAACGTTTTATAATTTGTCACAGGGTACTTGAAATTTTGTTATTTTCGGAGATTCTGATGGATATTTAGATAAATAAGTTTTTTCTTGAAGAGATGAGAAGGATTGAAGATTGAAGATGTTGAAGATTGATTGAGATATTAAAATATGGGCAGAATGGTAATAGTTACACGGTTTGTAAAGTGGCTCCTTAAATCAGCCAATGACAGGTCATGAGCCCTGTCGATGCCTAGACTTTTAAATTACTTTTTCTGAAATGTTCTTCATCTCTGTTGTAATATGCTAATATTGACAGTCCAGTCCAGGGTTCAGTCCTAGTCTTCAAAAAACTTGACAAACTAAAATTATTGTTGTTTACCATTGGTGGTGATTATAAACTTGCGTGGGTATTATTTGACTGAATCTTTGATCTGTGTTAATTTTTGTGGGGTGAGAAAAGATGCGTTTGCGCAATGATGGCATATACGGACAAGAACAGTATGCGGCCAAACAAGCCACAGTAGACAAAAATCCTACCTTTGGGAAGTCAGGAAAGGGAATAATCACCACTAGGGACAGGAATCCGGATCCTATCTCCAAGTCCTGGCTTCTGGCTAGTGTTTCCCTTTTTCGGTGAACACTGCACATTCCCTACAGTTATTCGAGAAATGTATAGCTGAATGTGGCGGCGCGGCGGTCAGAAAATGTAAAGGTGTGCGGATGCCGGCCGATAAAATATGATGCATGTGGTTGTTGACAATACAAATTATCGAGACAAGAAAAACGAGATTGTTGATTTTGATTGATGGATATGGAACATTGTTCTCATAGCAACCATAGCTACCCATGGCCATAGAGACGAGGAGAATAAACAAACATTGGAAGTTGGGAGATTACAGGACGGGTAGGATAGGTAGACCTTCATCCACCGGTGTCCATCAAGGTGCATTATACTTAATTAAATAAATGAAATAATGTCTTTCAAAAGGTTAATTACATCTAAAAAGAAGCACTTTTGAAGTCAAAAAAACGATTTCACAAATAACCAAGTATAATAATAAATAAATATGATGGATGTGGTTGTTGACAATAAAAATTATCAAGAGAGAAAAAAATAAATTTCTGATGTTGGTTGCCATGGATATGGAAAAGCTACCTATGGCCATAGAGACGAGGAGAATAAAAAAACATTGGAAATTGGAAAATAACAGGATTTTATTTATTTGACTTTTTGTTCATAATGTTATGTGTACATTAGTGGGCTTATAGCCAAATGGCAATTTCTTTCAACCAACCAATTAAATAAAAGTTTTATTTTTATAATTCAAGTTACAGAACATATTCAATAGAAAAAAAATATTAAAATGTTAAAGATATATAAAAATAGAAATAAACGTATTTGTTTATAAATTACCTTAAATCAAAACTATTACTCAATTGGAAAGAGGATAAAGGAAAGGAGGAGAGATTAAGGAAGAGAAAGGAGATGTTTCTTAAGACGTGATTTAAACAGAGATGATGTAGTAACATCTTTGATGGTGGATGGGAGATGATTCCACAGGATGGGTAAAATAGGTGGTCTGTCATCAACTGGCAGTCCATCCAGCCACAAACCACTCAATCTCACTAACTACTCTCGTACTCAACCATATTGATGTGCCATATATTTGTTTTTTAATTGTTATTAGTTTATTATTGTTGTTGTATTTCTGATCCTATTCATGATGATACACTCTTGTGTCTGTGTCAATTAATTGCTCGTTCCAACTCAACACAGGACTTTAAGTCTCATAGATTTGGGACTTATGTCTCAAATAATGTGAAATAAACTGTCAAATAAGAGTTAAAATTGAAGTTTTATGTCGAATAATGGAAAGTGTTCTATCTTTTGTGATATAAATATCAACGTTTTTCACAATGAATGCCTGGACCTCCTATTCCCTCGTCCCAAACGTTCTTCGTCTCTGTTGTAACGTGTATCAATAAAATAAATAATTAATACGCGCTTGAATTTTGAGCCATCCGGTATGATTAGATTATTCCTTACCTAAGTACTTGTGATGCTTACAAGGTAATATAGTCACTATGCAAAGCAAACTGAAAGACCAAATCTGTTCTCAGCAATGTAGTGAATTATAAATAAGGACGAAATTTCGGGGTCTTACGAAAATTCAGGGATGCCAAAAACGCTTTTCCTAGCGGATCAAAATCCTGACAGACATAATGACGGGCAACAAATTTACGACGCTAGGCAAAGACAAAAAACAATACTTCTGCTCCCAAAGAAAAAAACAAATAACGGACAAATACACTAAATGGGGTCTAAAATTTCAACCGTCCATGCGCTCAGTAGCTGCAAGACTTGTTGTAACCTAACTTCTATTTTTATAAATTTGCTTTTTATTTCGTTTTTTAAAATATCACTGAAACTCTAAACTTCATTGTCAAATAAAATGTTTGAAAATAAAAATGTAAATAGGGGCTGGATTTCTTACTGCCAATGCGCTCTGTAGCTGCAAGACGTGCTGTTATCTAGCTCCTTTATATCATAATTGTAATATATCATAATTGGAGACGAGGAATTAGAATCCCAACCGTCCAGGCGCTCTGTAGCTATAAGACGTGCTGGGATATTTATTTATCGCCCTTGAGGTGATTTTCACAAAAATGGCGTTATATAAATTATCCAAACAATATTATTATTATTATGACTACAATTTTAACACTATAATTTTTTGGCCCCTAAGCTATACAACTTTTTAAGTATGGACATATTTATTTATTTACTATATATATACGGCCTAAGATAATTACAACAGTTACATGAAGAAACATAAATGCAAGAAACTGAACAAAAAGAACATAAAACTATTTAGTCTCCGTTTTTTACAGGTTCTTTCGTTTTGGCAACCCTGTTTTGACTTACTGAGGCCCTAAATAATAAATATCTTCCTAAAATGAATCCTACCCTTCGCGAGCCTACCAGGGCTGGAAGACGGTAGGTACAGCTTTGCAAATTTTCAGAATTCCAGTGAGCATGTCGTGGATGAAAAAATAACCAGTTAAATGCAAAGACGATCTGCGTACACAACCTTTAGGAGCGAAGGTGGTCTGACTTTGCTTTATGCAATTTATTATTTTCTCCCTGGATTATATTTTTATATTTTATATTTTATAAACATAAACGGCAAATCTGCCTTTTACAAACATTTATAATATTAACATATTTGACTTAATTTTTTTATTTTTTTTAAACATGAATTTCCTTATAACTAAGATTTATAAAAAAATTAAACCAAAAATTATATAAGATTTATATTTAAAAAATTAACCTTAATATTATACAGCATATTCAGTAAAAAGTTTAAATAATAAAACATTCTACAGTAAAACAACAAGAAAATCATAAGTACAGTTTCACACAGCTAGGCAAAGTGAACAAAAAACTGTATATATATATATATGAACAATATTTTGAATTTGTCAAAATTCTTGTAGACACTGACTGGATCCAACTCCCCGGGGAGCTTTTAACATTAACATTTTACAACAGAGATGAAGAACATTTTAGAGAATCTCTGTTGTAAAATGTTAAAGTATATATATATTATGAAATGCATGAATAAATAAATATAATTACCTTTCACCATCTTTGAAAAAGTTCAAAAGGTTTGTTCTATAGGAACAATACCCTACACTAAATATATCAGATACGCGGGAATAACTATTGCCGAGTTCATGAAGTCTGTTTAATACGGCATTACAAGTATACACTGTCCGTGAATTGTCGCTACAAAACGGTGGCACCTGTCTAGTCATTCTTCCAGGCACCCTGAAGTTGATGAGAGATAATTAGTAATGGCACTAGAGCCGTAATTTTTGCACAGCTATATTTACCATAGGCGTGCCGCTATATTTATTTAATATTTATTTATTTGACGGACTTATGCAGTCCATTCTAACGATGGTTAATACAATTTCTTATAATAAATACAGGCACCAATAAAATAAAATACAACTAAATAATAACTTATTACAACAGAGATGAAGAACATTTAAGAAAGGGTAATATAGAAGTCTAGGCATCTACAGGGCTTATGACCTGTCAATGGCTGGTTAAAATGGCCACTTTACACACTGTGTAACATTCACTGTTCTGACCATATTAGAACATCTATATTCCTTCAATTATTTTAAGTGAAGTTATTCAGGTGAAATAATTCAATTAGATGAATCTCACCCGCATAAATAAAGGTTTCAGCTCTTTAACTTCACAAACATCAACAGATGAAAGAATAAAAGGAATATGGATGTTCTTATATGGGCAGAATGGTGAATGTTACACAGTGTGTAAAGTGGCCACTTAAACCAGCCAAAACGTCTTTACATCCATATTCCCTTATTTAAGGTATTCTCCATCCCTGTTGTAATTTGTTAATCTTAATGACTCCCGAGGGGGTGAAATCCAGTCTTTTGTCTACGAACATTTAAACAAACTCAAATTTTGTAATAATAATAATATTTATTTATTTATTATTTATGCTTTATTAAGTTAGTTCATAACATCTTAAGAACAGATATAAACTTTTAATAACATTACAATTTTAAGACTAAGACTCAAATTGCTATTAAGAGGAACGAGCTTTAGAATTATTTTATATAATTTTTAATTTTTATTTTTTATTAAAGAAGGTAAAAACATGTACAGAAAAATATAAAGTATGAATCGCAATGATGATTTCCAACCTCCATCGGGGAGAGGAACCATAAGAAGAAGAAGAAGTGAAGTTAAAGAGCTGTGCACAATGTGTAAAGTGGCTACTTAAACAAGCCAATGACAGGTCATAAGACCTGTTAATGCCTAGACTTCTATATTACCTTCTCTTAAATGTTCTTCATCTCTGTTGTAATATGTTAATATAAACAGCTCCCCAGGGAGTTGAATTCAGTCCTTGTCGACAAAAATTTGGACAAACTCAAAATATTGTTGACAACTAAATAAAATAAATAGTTTTTTTAATAATTTTAAACTGATTTTGTTTCTCTTTCTACTCGGTATTTTGACTGACTGGATTTTCTTCCTAGGGAGTTATGCATATTTAAATATATTTCAACAGTAAGGGAAAACTTTGTTGAGAAGGGAATATGGACAGAGTGTGAATTGGCCACTTCAACCAGCCAATGACAGGTCATAAGTCCTGTAAATTCCTAGAATTTCATATTCCCTTCTCAATAATGTTTTACCTCTCTTTTGCAATAAATTTACATATGAATAACTCCCTAGGGAGGAAATCCAGCCAGTCTACTAGCATTTGGACACACTCAAACATTGTTACATTATTTTAATTAGTTAAAATTAGATATTAAAATAAAAGGTGTGCGTTCAGAAAATATCAGTTTTTAAATTTCGCGGGTTTTGGAGAGTCCGATTGTCAAATTTAGCAGCCTCTTAGGTAAGACGTGTCGTTATGAGCTGGGCGATTTTCGTTTGTTTAAAAAATGGATCAAAGAATCTGTATTAATTTTTTTTATTTTATTTATTTTTCAAAAATATTTACAAAATATTCTTAAATTAAAGTCCCGCTGAGTTGCATATGATTACATGCAACTCGTCAGCAGGTTCTTATAAATTACATCGATTATTTACACTTAACCTACATTAACAATAATTTTACTTGAAAAACAATTACAGATTACATTATGAAAAATTAAAAACTATCACTAATACAAAATTTTTTTTTCTAATAACCATAATTTGAGCAAACGTCGAACTCCTGTATTTAACTCAGTATTTTTAATATTGTTTGGTAACATATTAAATATTTTAGGTATACTGTATTGCAGTGTCCTTTTGCCATATTTATTGCAGTATCTAGGAACAGCTAGCCCTTCCATACTAGTAAACCTGGTGTTGTAATCATGTACCAACTTGAGTTTATACTACGCGTTTAAAATGAAATAAAGTATGTGAAATGTTAACAAAGGGTGAGTCAGTCTGCGTAAAACAAGAGTTTACTAGTGGTATAAGCGTTTCCAAAATGGCCGTGAAGATGTTGAAGATGACGAACGGCCCGGACGCCCCAGCACATCAACAACCGATAAAAACGTGGAAAAAGTTAATGAAATGGTTATGAACGATCGCCGAATCACAATTAGAGAAGTCGCTGATGATGTTGGCATATCGATTGGCTCAAGCCATGAATTTTTTTAAAATGTTTTGGGTATGGAACGCGTGGCAGCAAAATTTGTTCCAAACTTGTTGAATTTCGAACTAAAACAGCGGGGAACGGAAGTTGCTCAGGTGTCACTAAATGAAGTCTACGACGATGCAGAATTACTGAAACGTGTTATAACATGTGACGGAACATGGGTTGATGGATATGACGTGGTAACTCGACGGTCAACGAGCACGCCGAACACGTTAGCGGCTGCCACAGATAAAGCAAACAAATAATATGAATGAAAATTTCAGCATACTTCAGGGGCATGTATACGAGTACCAACATAATTAAATGCAATATTTGAGTTTGTGCAAATGAGGGAGAGGATACATGTGCGTGTGGGAATGAATGAGGGAGAGGGTGCGTGTGTGTGGGTGCGTAAGTATGAAAAAAATATTTGCTTAAAACTTGTAAATTGTATTAAAAATGGTACAATAAAGAGCTTAGTAAAAAGTTAGAGACCTTTTTGTTAAAATTCAAATGACGAAATGATATAAATTTTTTTTTAAATTTTTTTTTTAGTATGTTAAATTTCAAAACCATATTCTGAAAAAAAAGCATTTTATTTTTTAAATTTAACTGATACACATCGAATGAATAATGTGCGACGAGTCCTATACAATACGAGGACGGTAGGTAACCACAAAATGCAGTAAATACGGAATAATGACAACAATAAAATAAGGTTTGACAATACGCGAGCGTTGATTCAAAACGAACACACAAATGCATATTATATGCACCTACATAATATATCAATAAGAATAACATATAAGTTTGATAGAAATGATTCGGATTATAAAAATCAGGTGTCACAAACAGTTGGCCCGCAGTACGGGGATACATAATTATATTAAAAGATCTTCTCACTATAAAACTTATATATGTTCAGGGATAGAGAGCAACGGAGAGGAGGATGCGGACAAAGACAATTTATTTTTGACAGGATTATGGATGGTTCTAGTTTCCATAATAACAATTCATCAATAAAACAATATAATTGAGACACGCCGATGGTAAATATTTATAGTGCCATAACCCAGGGTGAAAATACGTGTGCATGAAGAAAAGTCAGACCGCAATCCTCTTCAGATAAAACATTATTAGGTATACTCAGAACGGCGTAAGTATAGCCTGTGAGCTCGCCAATACATGACAGATGACATTAACATAACCATAGAAAAACATAGCAGTTGAGCTCTCAGAAGTAAAGCAAAGTGAATGCAGCAATGCTTGAACTACATGTCAAAAATATTCTAATAATAAATAATATTATTTGGCCATTTAAAGCATACCTTGGTTTAATTACTAAAAGTATTTTATCGGTTGGGTAGGTGTATTTAAAAAAAATGTTGCGTACCTGAAAAAAGCACAAATAATTATGTTTTTGTAAATGATGTCAGTAGCGACACTCAGAGAGTGGCTTTGTGACCTTTTGACATTTTTTATAAGAAATTCATGGCGTAGCCGAAATACTGTTATAAAAACGAGGATGTTTTTGTTGATTGACGTTAGCAGGCGCTACCCAGGGGCGACTTTGTGACGTGAGAAATTATTTAAAAAAAGAGATTTATGGCGTAGCCGAAATATTGTAATTAAAACGAGGATGTTTTTGTTGATTGACGTTAGCAGGCGCTACCCAGGGGCGACTTCATGACGTGATGAAATTATTAATTTAAATATTTTTTTTCATTTTACATAGCGTAGCCGAGATAAGAAATTGCGTGGTGTTTCGAAATTTAACCGTGTAGGTAGCCGCCTAGTTACAATATTATTTTTGTATTTGTATAACTCCTGTTTTATAATGTTTATGTATTTATCGCTATAATAATTAAACTAAAGATAGTTTTTACTTTTAATCGCTATCCGTTTTTTAAATTATGTTTGTAACACTCAGTAATATTTATTTTTCAAGTATTCAATGTTATTTTTGCATTTTAATTAATATTGTTAATATAAAGCGTATTTTTATTAATTCGAATTTACTAGACTGTTTTTATTACAAAAAATAAAAATGCATATTTCTCTATGTATTTTTCTGTTATAAACAATCTATTAAAATAATACACATCAAATTTCCATTGTCTGTTGATTTTATTTGCAATCTTCTTTTTTTTTCGATGGTTAAAACTCTAGGAAATTCAAAGACAATAAAATTTTTACTGTCATATGTTGACGAGCTCACACGCTATACATAGCCCCTTAGAACGTTTGCATCATAATGCATTTACGTTACCAAATAAACAGGTTTAGTTTTCCCAAATGGTGTAACTTTCCGTTGATACGTAGGATTCTGGGTACTTGTTTATGTTTGAATTCCAAAATGTAAAATAATTCATTTTCAAATATAGAATTCTGTTTGCAAATGTCAAATTCTGCTCTTCTCACCAACAGGGCTGCATTTTTTAGGAACGTGATTTTGAAAAATGTGTTGAATGTCGGTTAATATTATTTTGGTATTATCGAAAATCCAGTAAAAAGAAATAAATAGGTAGAAATTATAAGGAAATAATCAGATTGGGATCCACAAAAAACGAAAGCTGTTATGTAAACATTCAAAACCAAAAAAAAATAGAGACAAAAAATTAACATCCTTCAATTTTTTTTGTACTTGCATTCTCGGCGAATACATCCTTGACCGATAAAAAAAATATTTACGCTCCTGATCTTTCTTCTACGTAATAAATTGAAGATATTAAGAGTTATGAATATGATCGTTGCAAAGATCTACATTTCGCTGAAAACCGCACGTAAATCGATCCTGTCCAAACATTGCTTTATATATATATATATATATATATATATAAAGCCTGATGTTAAAAGGCATATTTATTTATTTATGTATACTTTTAAATTGTTTGTATTCTTTTTTGAGGTAAACTTCAGCCAGACGACAGAATTTGATCAAGGATACGGCTCTACCTAATGTAGGGAGTACCGCTTTACCCACCGTTAAACTACTGGGAGTTTTACTCAATTCTGACCTATCTCTTGACGCTCAAATTAGTAGAACGATAAGTTCATGCTTCTACCAGCTGAGACAAATTAAATGCATACGCAAAAAATTGCCGGTTGATGCCGCCCGTCAATTAATAAATGCGTTTGTAGTGTCTAGAGTCGATTATTGTAATGGTATCTATGCAGGTCTACCAATGAACAAAATGACTCGCTTACAATCTGTATTGAATGCCGCAGCGAGACTTATTTTCGGAATCTCTAAGTTCAGTCATATAACTCCACTACTTCGGGAACTACACTGGCTACGTTTTCCACAGAGGGTCGAATACAAACTCTGTTGGCTTATGTATAAGTCACTACGCAACTCGGCTCCGGAATATCTAAGGGAACTATGCATTCCAGATGAACTAGCTGACAGGCGTCTCACGCTTGGATCAGCTACGTCTACGGCGAGAGGAAAAGTTATTATACCTCTACGCAAACAGCGCACTAAATTTGGTGAACGCGCATTTGCGGTCGCAGGCCCTATGGCATGGAATGCTCTCCCAGCAGAGGTGCGAGGCTGTGAAAGTGAAGTGATGTTTCGGAAAAAACTTAAAACCCACTTGTTCTCTAAATCATTTGAATAAATCAGTAGCACGTGACAACAAAATAAATTATTTTAATTAAATTACAAATTTAAAAGCTTCAATTAAATTAACTTAACAATAGAATCACCATGTAAAGCGCCCTTGAGGTATTTTATTACGAAAATGGCGCTGTATAAATTATCCATAATAAATAAATAAAATAAATAAACATTTTACAGAATGTGAAACTATAAAAAAATTTCAAGTTGTAACTCGTTTTTTGACCAAATAAACGTTGTTTTTTGTATAAGTGAAACCGATAAGAAGACCCACGATCTAGATTGAGGCAAAATACAATAATAAAATATTATTTGACTATGTTAACGTTTTCCCAATTAACAAACAGTGTCAGTATAAGATAATGACAGATCATTTCCTCGATTGCAGTTTTAAATCCAAAGTAACCCACCAGATCGTGACCCGACAAGTATCGGCACAGCAGCTGACGGTGCCGCGACAGAAGAACTACTGTGGAGATAGAACAATGGGGAGTGTAGTACCAAAACTGTTTAATTTAATACCTTTTGAAAATCGTTAGGAAAAAAACATAAATACACAAAAAAATAGTCAAAAACTTATTAAAACCAGCAAGTGAAACTTAAGTGTGAACATAAATATATTTTATTATTCATGTATTATTAAACTATGTACTTAAAAAATATTGTAATGTAACCCGCAGACAAGCCTCGGCTTTGTGGGAACAACTTAACTGGAGATGCAGGTATACCGATCTCAATTATATGTCTTCCTGCAAAAAACACCACTTGCTTACTTTAGAAGATCGCCGTCTACTATTGGACATTGGGGTGCTTCATGACGTACTCAGTGGACGCCTTGATAGTCCGGCTCTTTTGTCAGAGTTATCATTAAATGTCCCCGGCTACCGCACCCGTCACACGTCGAGCTCTCTATTTCATGTGCCAGCAGTTCGTACGAACTATGCCCAGAACTCTCCACTTATACGTTTTGCTAGTGAATATAATTTGAACTTTCCCCTTATTGATCCATTTGATTGTAAAAAAATAACATTTAAAATGCGCGTCTTAAAACATTCTTTTTTGTCTTATACTTAGTTTCAATAATAAAGTTTTATTTTATTTTATTAAATTTTATCTCTATTTCTTAATATTTTATATATATTTATATTTTCGATACCTGACACCCTCTTTCCAATATAACACCCACACACCCACCCTCTCACTCACTTACACTCACACAAACACACTAGTATGTATTGTACGTGTATTTAATGTATTTCTGTGGATATCTGTCATTGGTTTTATTCTCTGTATATGTTATTTGTTATATTTGTATTACATGTATTACTGTTGATATCCCCAATAAATAAAATAAAATAAAAATACAATTATGTACCTATGTTATTTTATTTGTTAAAAAAAAATAAAACTGGAAAAAAAAAAAAAACGCTTCAGAGTACGTGGAGGAAGTACATTCACTGCCTATGTCAGATAATCCATATTTTCAAAATTCCTGATGATGTCTTAAAATAAGGGCACATTTTTTTATTTATTTATTTGACACTTTATATACATATACAATATATATACATATAAGGGCGGGCATATTGCCTTAAGGCAATTTCTCCCTACCTACTCAAACCGTTCAGTTTGAGAAAATTATAAATACATGGACATATTGAATCTTATAATTTCATACAAACATTAAAAATAATGATTAACAAAATAATAATATATGTAAAAAAATTAACACTAAAATATGAAGAGAGGAGAGGGGATGGGAAGGAAAGAAGAAGGATAAAGGAACAATTTAAATATTTAGATAGTGACATTTCAATCTTGACTTAAATGTAAATAAAGAAGGGGCGTCTCTAACATTAGTGGGTAGTCGGGTTGTGGTCCTGTGGCTAGTGTCTCGGGCTCACGGACCAAATGTCTGTGGTTCGAATCCCACTCTACCCCAACTCTATTCCATTTTCTAATAGTGAGTTATTTAAAACTCGTTGAAAATGGCCCTCAAAATGAAATATTTGGACAAATCATACGAACGCAAATAAGTCTTTTAAAAAAAAAAAAGTATTCCACATGTGTTGTGCAGAATAATTTATAAATGAAATATACATATCAATTGTACACAATGTTATTATTAGAGCACTTAAAAAAATATGTTATAAATGAATATGTTTTTTTTAACAAAATAAACATATTTAGTTTGATTTTATCTTAGCACCCTGCTAGGGATCGAACCCTGAACCTCAAGTATGGTTGGCGAACGCGCCAATTTCCGCACCGCAAGGCGGACTTGTTCAAACTCGATTACCTTTTTCAGGAGTTTTATCTGAGAGTAACCTTCGAATCAAAAGACAGTCGTCAGGATTCTGTTTCTTTTTCACAAAACCGAACTGTATTCTTAATCCTCCCGGATACGAAACAATTATGTTCTTAAACACTGTTGAACATTAAATGTTTCGCTTATGTCGGAGCATTCATATTTCAATATCTCAACTCGGTATTATTTTTCAGGATTTTTACCTAAAGTCTTTTTCACAAACAACACTGTACTTCTCTGCCCTCCCGGACACAGAATCGCATAAAAAAGTGCATTTTTGGAATGCTTATTTGTCTGTGAATACGCCGCTGATTCTCGGCTTAGATCGCGCCGTTTTCGAATACGGGTCCAACAAAGGCATCCGTGCCTTCGTTTTAAACCCGGATTCCACCCGGTTCGGGGTGCGAAAACCCAAGGGTGTGTCGCTTGGAATGTTCCCTAGCACTGCGCAGGCGCATACCTCGTACAGCGGTAGTGTAATTTTGCCTTCAGTTCAAAGTGAATCATTGAGGGAGGGTGTCAAATGTCAAAATCTCAAAAAATTGTAAGAAAAAAAGTGTTTTTGCCTCAAAAAACTACCCCGGACACTTTAGAAACGCCTCAGCAGTGATTTTACCGCACCTAAACGTGTTTTTGTGCTGAATTTAACGCTTCAAACTCAATTTTCAACCAAACGTCCAATGTTCTTTGTGTGAAATTCGTCCATTTCTCGAATTAACTTTAAACGTCCACAGTACAAAGTCATACATGAAGCGGTTTTTAATGTTTACAATATAATTATATACAAAAAAAAATGCAGTTGGAAAAAATATTAATAAATGAATTATTTTAGTCCCGATTTCATTCGCGTAATAATCCGTACGTCAAAAAATAACAGTTTTAAAAAAATCCCATATAAACATAAAAATAAAATTTAATTAAAAAAACTCATTCATATACGTCATGTTTTGAAGATTTAAAAAAGCTTACCCTAAAAATATTTTAAAAAAAACGAAAATAATTAAAAATTGTGTTTTTATTTATTTTTTAAAAGTGAAATAAAATAACATAAAAATATTATTTATTTTGAACAAACTTGCGTCTTTTATGTTTAATCGTGTGATTTTCATCGCCAAACGGTGCATAGGGCACCGGCTGGATTGTTGTGTTGTCTTGATCATAACTTATTGAGGGCATGACGATCGGACTTGCGCTTCGAATGGCAGTCGATGGTAATGTTAAAATGAGAATTTGTTAATACATTTTTTTAGGTACGTGCAAATGTTTTCAGATAATTATCAGATTGATAGGCAGATTGATGAATGTCACGTAGTGTTTGAAGTGGTCACTCAAACTAGTAAAAAACGAGTTATAATTTTTGTGAACGTCTAGACTAACTTCTCAATATTTATTGAATAAAAATCCTAACAATTAAATGTCCATTTTTAATTAGGTCAGAGTTTTTTTAAAAAATAATCTCAAAGATGTCATAAACCCTGTAAATGCTTTCACCTGCATGTTGTTTTCTGAAGTTGGTTCTTCGTCTTTATTTTAAAAAAAACGACAGCAATTTTAACTCTACAATGCTTAATGTAAACGATCTAACACATACCGATAATCGTTGTATAAAAGTGATTTTAAACATGTTTATCACTCGGCGACTAGTTTATTATATTGTGGCCTCCGTGGTGTAGTGGTCAAGACGCTTGACTCACACACGAAAGGTTCCGGGTTCGATTCCCGGTGAGAACACAAAAATTAAAATGTGATTTTTCTCAATCCTGGGTGTTCTGTGATGTAATTCACCACTATAATTGGGCCTCCTGGCCTGTTGTGGTGCAAAAATAAATAAATAAAAAAGTATTGTCCACAAATTAGCCTAATTATATTGTATACTTTATTTAAAAAGTCACCACCAGCGCCGCAATTACAAACGCTATCTTCATCGTTACATATCGATAATACAGTACTTATGATTTTCTTGTTGTTTTACTGTAGAATGTTTTTTATTATTTAAACTTTCTACTGAATATGCTGTATAATTTTTAGGTTATTTTTTTAAAATATAAATCTTGTATTATTTTTGGTTTGATTTTTTTTTTATATAAATCTTGTTTTTAAAATTCATGTTTTTGGAAAAAAAAGGGAAAAAATATTAAGCCATATTTGTTGATATTATAAATGTTTGTAAAAGGCAAATTTGCCGTTTATGTTAATAAAATAAAATAAAATAAAATATTGTGAACAAATCTTTGAAACTTCTCGCTTTTATCAATATAATGGCGACGGAAAAAAATATAAATACAATCAAAACTCTTAACTGCTCACTAGTTCGACCCCATCTATACGCTTCTCCTATTTGGTCTCCATTCTACAGGACTCATATTGACCATATCGAGTCTGTCCAACACCGTTTTCTCAGAAAAGTGGCATGGTTGTTTGGATTACAAAGGGGTAATTATTCCTATTTTGAAATAGAGCAATCTCTTAATCTGTCTTCATTGGAGAGACGTAGAACTGAGATGGACCTTATATGCATTTTCAAAATACTTAATGCTTTAAGTGATGTCCCATCTCTGTTGCGATCAATTTCTTTTCATGTTCCCAACCGTGTCACCAGAAGTCAAATCTGCTATTTACAAAATATTCTAAGAGCAACTTTGGTTTTTATGCCCCAATGTCCAGAATGTGTAGATTAGTCAATTCATCACACGAATTCAAATTCTTTTGGATAGATCTTCCGGCTTTTCGTAGATCTATTCACGACTAAATCATTGTGGGATGAAGTTAGATTAGCATGGTTTGGCTCAAAGTCTTGTCTTTCGTTTTTATTTATTTATTTATTTTAAAGAAACAAACAGTCGACAATGATATAGTAACATTAAAAAAATACAGTTTAAAGACAGACCAGCAAAGTTTCTAAATAAGAATCATACATATTATTAAATTGTGTTACAACAAAAGGGTGTGTTTATGTGTATTTGTATGATAGTAAGTGTAGATGTATGTTTATGTGTATTAGTGTAGGAGTAAGTGTTCAGGTGTGTGTAAGTGTGAGCATCATTAAATTGTAAGTGGGATCGTATTGCACCCAGAAATAAGGAGTCTTAATTTATTTTTTAATAAATTAAGGGGCATGTAAAATATATCTATAGATGAAAAAAAAGCATTTTTTAGAGCAAGAACGATAGAGGAAAGAGTGTTATACAAAGTTAGTGCTACAGACTGGCAGATGGAATAAATACTTATTTCTTGTCACGCGAAAGGGGACATTGAGATTAATTTAGGAGAGTAGGTTAAAATAGTCTACTTTATTTTTTAATAATTTATGCAAATAGCATAATTCAGATACTGTGCGTCTATTTTCAAAGGTAAAAAATCAATTTAGTTTGGCAGATTGGCTGAGAGTACTAAGCGTTTTATTATTTTTATAATCTAGGTATTTTAAAAATTTTCGTTGAACATTTTCAATCCTTTCCTTGTTTGTTATGTATTGAATATGAGTATATTGTACAGCATTATTGTATTGGTCTTATTTATGTTCTTTTTGTTCATTTTTTTGTATTCATGTTTCTTTATGTAACTGTTGTAATTGGCTTTGGCCGAATCAAAAATAAATAAAATAAAACATAATATTGAGACGGTATAAACTAACATCAATATTTATGTACGAAAATGTGAATTTTTGTATAAAAATTAAACGTATCTTCATCGATAACCTGTAATTGATCATGTTCATGAAAAGAAGAATAATAATCTAAATAATTATTTATCAAAGCAATTGCAACAAAACTAACTGCGATCTAACATGTTCAGAAATAAATGCAACAGATAAAATTAAATATCTTGGTGTATACATAGACCAAAACTTAAAATGGAAGGACAATATAAAGGAAGTAGTTAAGCGTATTAGAAAATGTATAAACATATTTATTAGTTTAAGGAATATTTTCAAAATCAATCATTTGAAAACAGCTTATTCCTCAATTGTACAATCTATGTTACAATATGATATAGTTGGATGGGGTGGGGTGGTGCATGTGCCAATATATTGAGCCCTCTTAAAATGGTACAAAGAATTAT
Source organism: Micrasema longulum (assembly GCF_059751315.1). Taxonomy (NCBI): domain Eukaryota; kingdom Metazoa; phylum Arthropoda; class Insecta; order Trichoptera; family Brachycentridae; genus Micrasema; species Micrasema longulum. The sequence continues at coordinate 46,075 of NW_028278042.1, forward strand.
TAAAAAGGAATTTTAAAGAAACCGTCAACACTCAATGCGAAAATTGTATATAATTTATTTAAAGTTCAAACAGTAGATAATATTTATAAAATAAATTTATAAAGAAGAAAAAATTAAAGAATTTGAGATGAATAAGTCACTCAGATACCAAAGTAATATTAAAATCCCTAAATTCCACACAAGTCATGGTCGAAATAGCTTCGTCTTTTAGGCACTATTATTAAAATAATTTCCATTTTACGAATTAATAAAGGAAAAAAATAAAAGAATTTGAAATGAATAAGTCACTCGGATACCAAAATAATATTGAAATCCCTATATTGCACATAATAATGGTTAAACTAGCTTCGTTTTTTAGTCACTATTATTAAAATAAATTCTATTTTACGAATTAAAAAAAAAGCAAAAATAAAAGAATTTGAGATGAATAAGTCACTCAGATACCAGAATAATATTGAAATCCCTAAAGTCAAAATAGCTTTGTCTTCAAATTTATCCAAAATTACAATTATCTGCCCAATGAACTAAAAACTATGAAAACGAATATAACAATAAAAAAATTCAAAGTAAAATTAAATAAATTTTTTGAACCCTTGTAAGAACTGCTTTCTGTTTTAATTGGTATTAACGTACTATTTTTTCTGTTTTTCATTTTAAATCCTTTAAGTTTTTTTTTCACATGAACTCGTATATTCAAAATGATATCAATTGTAATAAACAAATAATTATAACAGTCTAAGTCCAAGCACAAGAGTAAGTCTCTCTCTTTGGAGAGATAAGCCAGGGTTTCCTAGGACAGCGGTGCCCGTATTTTAACGGCCGTAGTGAACGATGATGCGGTGGATAACCGTCGTAACGGTGACTAGAGTGTGGTTTCCTAGGAAAACGGTGTTACCAACACCATTTAACACCGTTTCCCTAGGAAACCACTCTCTAGTCGACGTTACGACGGCAGTCTACCGCATCACCGTTTACTACGGCCGTTAAAATACGGGCACCGCTGTCCTAGGAAACCCTAGCTTTACAGTGATAACATTTACTAGATGTACAAAAGTAGATTTGTATTAATAAAAAAAAAACGTGGACCACGTATGAAAATATATTGATTATTAAAAAAATAAATACAAAAATAATTTCCTGATGAAACCAGTTGACATAGAAAAGTCGGTAAGAGGTCATTTATAATGGACGTAATATTTGCTAGAGACCCCAAAATTATTGTTTTAAATATTACTAATATACTGTTTTTATTTGAGAGTATTCACTTCCATAAATTGATTTTGAGTTCTGATACAAAAACGTCAAACTGAAAAGTTTCGGGATGACCTACTTGGAAAGTATCCAAAAATGAAATCAAATCTGCGGGTTAATTGTCAATTTAACTAAAAGATTTGCATATTTTATTCACGAAGCTTTTTGATTGTGGATACTGTTAAATAAGTATAAGTTGCGTCTGTTTTTTTCCAAAAAAAATATAAACGCTTGAGGTAGAACAAAATGGTTAAAGTTATATCTCATTCGAAAGAAAATTTGCTTAACAAGACATTGTGTTTGCTTTTACGTTACGTATATTATTTTATTTAACCGTATTATGGATACGTATAACAGGAAATTTAACGAAATAGATATATTTACCAAAAATATTAAATTTATCAAAACTGCCATAGGTAATAAATTGTCTTTGTCCGCATCCTCCTCTCCGTTGCTCTCTATCCCTGAACATATGTAAGTTTTATAGTGAGAAGATCTTTTAATATAATTATGTATCCCCGTACTGCGGGCCAACTGTTTGTGACACCTGATTTTTATAATCCGAATCATTTCTATCAAACTTATTTGTTATTCTTATTTATTTATTATGTAGGTGCATATAATATGCATTTGTGTGTTCGTTTTGAATCAACGTTCGCGTATTGTCAAACCTTATTTTATTGTTGTCATTATTTCGTATTTACTGCATTTTGTGGTTACCTACCGTATTGTATAGGACTCGTCGCACATTATTCATTCGATGTGTATCAGTTAAATTTAAAAAGTAAAATGCTTATTTTTTCAGAATACGGGTTTGAAATTTAACATACTTAAAAAAAAAATTTTTGTTAATATAAACAGCTCCCCAGGGAGTTGAATCCAGTCCTTGTCTACAAAAATTTGGACAAACTCAAAATATTGTTGATAAATTACCTGGTCCATGAAGAAGTATAGAAATTGAAAAAAAAATATTTTCAGGCGTTGCCTAGTATGTAGGTGAAATAATTCAATTAGATGAATCTCACCCGCATAAATAAAGGTTACAGCTTTTTAACTTCACAAACATCAACAGATGAAAGAATTGAAGGAATATGGATGTTCAAATATAGGCAGAATGGTGAATGTTACACAGTGTGTAAAGTGGCCACATAAACCAGTAACACTGTAGATGCCTAGACTTCAATATTACCTTCTTTTGAATGTTCTTCATCTCTGTTGTAAAATGTTAAGTTTACTAAATATGTTTTGTAACTTGACTTAAAAAATCTTTTATTTTATTAGTTGGTTGGAAGAAATTGCCATTTGGCAATAAGCCCGCCAATGCACAATTAATGTTATGTCCAAAAAGTTAAATTAAAAAAATATATTTAAAAAAGATACTATTGATTATTGAATAATTTGGTGTTAAATTATAAAGGAGAATACGTTATTAACCTTTTGTTTGGCGTTGACATAAGTTGTATCTGTTTGTTTCCAAATGAACAAAATAAGACAGAAAAATACAACTTTTCCCTACTTAAATCACTGCTATTCAACGTGTCATAATGAGAGTAGCGCGATGTCATACAAGGTGTGTTCAGAAAATAACCAAATTTTTTAATTTTCTTTGTTTTTTACCGATCCATTTTTTAAATATTTTTTATATATTTTATTTTTTTATTTTTAAACCATATATCACAAAGTATTTAACAAGTATAATACGTTGAATTACATTCCCAGGAGTTGCAAAAACTCAATTCGGGACATAAATAACATAAGCATTTAGAAAATAACACATATTGAGAACAACAAAGAAACAAAGCAAGTTTAGCACCTTTATAACTAAATATACAACAACAATATACACGCCTAAAACCTTTTCTTACACAAGCAGAATAAATATATATAAAAAAACGCTTTTAAGAATAAAAAAAAGTAGTGAATCTACTAAGGGAGATAAGGTCATTAACATCGCATGCCATGCAGATAATGCTGCCATAGTGATGATGAGAACATATCCATCTCAGTTAGTAAACATCTGGATGCCTAAGAAATGTCGTATAGTACAATGAACACATGATTATTGGAAACATTCGGATATACAATTCGTGTGTCAGACCAAATCACGGTGTATACAACAGAGGCGAGGATAAATAGAGAGAAAATAAAAAATACGAAGAATCAAGTAGAAAAACTAAATAGAAAAAACAAATAACTGCTCAGAACGTCAGAGATGAAAGTACTGAAGGCAAACGCAGGGAAATCCAAAAGAGGCAGAATCCAGAGTCAAGAAGTTAGACGGATTTGCGATACCCAGTGCATGGTAAATAGATTATGGAGAGATTACGTCAGTAATTCCATTAATCGAAAGCTCTAAAATTTCCTACAGCATTGCCCACGAAATCCCGGCCGTTTGCCGTCTGCCCGGAAGACCACCAAGGAGAGGGAAGAACAGCTGAAACTCGAAGTCTCAGGAGTTGTCTCAAAGTCTGAGAATTTTGCTGTCCATTCGCTCTGCTCGTCCAATCCAACGCACCAATATTTTATTGATTTTGTCGATATCAGCCTAACGCGATGCACGGATATCGAAGTTTGGTATCTATCGAGCAAAAACGCGTTTATTTTTTTAATCATATCGTTAACCAAAGACTTTTTGAAAAGTCAAATCAACAGGTGCCTACGACTTCAACCGTTCCAGTGATTATTGTGGCGAACATATTTTTTTTTATTTTCAATTTATTTTTTACATATTTACACAGCAATTTACAAGTAATTATTTATACAATAAATTAATTAAGTAGTAAAAGTAAACATACATATTTTTTTTTGCTGTTGGTTCATCTAAACTGCCTAACTAGGGATAGCTTCCCCGTTCTAAGGCAGTAAATTATGTATTTTATAATAATTTTAAAAAGTAATTACAGTTTTATCATAATGTGGGCTTTTTCAGTCTTAAAAGTAAACAATAAATATCCGGAGAAAACATGAATAATACCAAAATCTCTATATCCTAAGTCCTAAGTCATTACTAGTAAAACAAGAAACCAGCTTACGTCCTTCTACATCGGACAACAATGTCTCTAACTCCCTCCGACCGACCGAAGTGAAAGAAAACAGTTGATTCAAATTAATAATCCCTTGTCTTCTCCAATCACTGTTACTTCTGGAGTACCTCAAGGAGCCCACCTTGCTCCATTATTATTTAATATTTTTATAAATGATATTATCAATGTTTTTCGAAATACAAAATTCTGGCTTTTTGCTGATGACAACAAGGTACTTAAACTGATTGAATCTCCCAGTGATTGTCTTCTTTTTCAACATGATATTAATTGTTTTAATAAATGGTGCGACATCAATTGTCTTCAACTTAACATTGACAAATGTAAAATAATATCTTTCTCGCGACGAAAAAAACCTAATCAATTCAACTACAAACTAAAAAATACTTTCCTTTCAATGGTTTCGTCAATAAAGGATCTTGGCATTACTTTAGATAGTAAACTCTCCTATCGTGAACACATTGATAATATTGTAAACAAATCTCTCAAACTTCTCGGTTTTATCAATAGAGTGACGGCGGACTTCAAAAATATTAATACCATCAATACTCTTCATTACTCACTAGTTCGACCCAATCTAGAATATGCTTCTTCTGTTTGGTCTCCATTCTACAGGACTCATATTGACCATATCGAGTCTGTCCAACACCGTTTTCTCAGAAAAGTGGCATGTTTGCTCGGGTTACAAAGGGGTAATTTTTCCTATTTTGAAATAGAGCAATCTCTTAATCTGTCTTCATTGGAGAGACGTAGAACTGAGATGGACCTTATATGCATTTTCAAAATACTTGCTTTAAGTGATGTCCCATCTCTGTTGCAATCAATTTCTTTTCATGTTCCCAACCGTGTCACCAGAAGTCAAAATCTGCTATTTATAAAATCTTCTAAGAGCAACTTTGGTTTTTATGCCCCAATGTCCAGAATGTGTAGATTAGTCAATTCATCACACGACTTGGAATTTTTTGGGATAGATCTTCCGGCTTTTCGTAGATCTCTTCGCGACTAAACAGTGTGGGATGAAGTTGGATTGGCATGGTTTAGCTCAAAGTTTTTGATCTTTCGTTTTTTTTAAATATATTGTATACTATTATTGTTTTGCCCTTGTTTGCCTTTGCTAAATAGTTTTATGTTCTTTTTGTTCAGTTTCTTGCATTTGTGTTTCTTCATGTAACTGTTGTTATTGGCTTAGGCCGTATATATATATAATAAATAAATATGGATTCAAAATGCAGTCGACATCTTCCTCAGCCTGGCAATCCCACCACATTTCCACCACATTTTAAATCAAAGATAACTTTTCTGCTCACACAAATTTAAAATACACATTTGGTCATGATATTCACAATTACAATACGTGTTACTCGGGGAATCTTCGTGTGTCTAAGTTTCGCTCAACGAAGTTTGGCTGTAGGTCTCTGGAAAATATTGGCCACTGCGAATTTAATAAACTGCCCGATGAGCTAAAACACGAAAAATCGAATTAAAAAGAAAAATGTATTACTTAAATCTTTTTGATAGTGATATTCATTAATGTAATTTAAATATATGGTGTAAAGTACTGTGTTTTACGTTTCTTGTACAATAATGTTTTTTTACCATTTCGGATGCATTACTTATGAATGATATTATGTATTGTCACAAAAATGTTTTTTTTAATGTACGGTCCCAAATGAGTTTTTTTAAATAACTCCTGGGAGTATAATATGTGGTTTTTGTACGTTATGTTTTATTAACAATAAAAACAAATAAAAATAATATTAATTAGTAAAATGCGATCTCTCAAGCAAATGTGGACATGTAGAACGAATGGACAGCGAAAGAGCGGCTAAGAAAATTTACAATGCGAATGTTGATGGATGCAGAAATAGAGGAAGACCAAGAAAGACATGGCACGACCAAATCCAACAAATACTTGAGGATGGACATGTCAAAAGACGGAGTAATCGGCGCGCGTGCACGAGAAGATGTATGAATGTAGAGGAAGCGAGATCTGTATGCAAAGATAGAGTGATGTGGCGTTAACCAGCAAAATTTGGACAAATTCAAAATATTGTTGGTAAATTACCTGGTCCGTGAATAGTATAGAAATTGAAAAAATAATATTTTCAGGCGTTGCCTAGTATGTAGGTGAAATAATTCAATTAGATGAATCTCACCCGCATAAATAAAGGTTTCAGCTCTTTAACTTCACAAACATCAACAGATGAAAGAACTGAAGGAATATAGATGTTTAAATATAGGCAGAATGGTGATTGTTACACAGTGTAAAGTGGCCACTTAAACCAGCCGTTGACAGGTCATAAGCCCTGTAGATGCCTAAACTTCTATATTAACTTCTATTAAAAATATTTAAGTAAAAAAAAAAATTTTGATTTTTGACTTTTGGATTTTTTATTCGATATTTCGTGTTTTAGCTCATCAGGCAGTTTATTAAATTTGGAATGGCCAATATTTTCCGAAGACCTTCTACCGAACTTTGTTGATCGAAATTTAGGCACATGATGATTCCCCGAGTAACGGGTATTGTAATTGTGAATATCATGACCAAATGCGTATTTTAAATTTGTGTGAGCAGAAAAGTTATCTATAATTCATGTTCACCACAATAATCTATGGAATGGTAGTGCTCTATGCATCATTGGATGGCGGCCTCCGTGGTGTAGTGGTCAAGACGCTTGATTCACGCACGGAAGCTTCCGGGCTCGATTCCCGGTGAGAACACAAAAATTAAAATGTGATTTTTCTCAAGCCTGGGTGCTCTGTGATGTAATTCACCACTGTAATTAGGCCTCCTGGCCTGTTGTGGTGCAAAAAAAAATGTAAAATGTAGACGCAGACAGGTTGTTAACTGAAAATATACGTCAAAGTTGTAGGCACCTGTTGAGTTGACTTTTCAAAAGTCTTTAGTTAACGATTTTATTTAAAAAATAAATGCGCTTTTGCTCGATAGATACACAAACGTCGATATCCGTGCATCATTTAAGGCTGAGATAAGCACTATCGACCAAATCAAGAAAGGAGTGGTGCGTTAGTTTGGACATGTAGAGCGAATGGACAGCGAAAATCCGTCTAACTTCTTGACTCTAGATTCTGCCTCTTTTGGGTTTCCCTGCGATTGCTTTTAGTACTTTCATCTCTGACGTTCTGAGCAATTATTTGGTTTTTCTATTTAATTTTTTAATGTGGCTGTATAAAATAGCCAACTCTTTATTTGATTTCCGAGAAATTGTACGAGTAAAATTAATAAGGTTTCGTGTACTGCAGAGACTCACAAGGCAACAGATGTTATTTCTGGAAGAAAACTGCCGAACCAACGACAATTGAACGTATTTATGCAGAAAGCAGCCAGCCATAGAAAAGCAAAACTGAGATAATTGCATTTTTGTGAAAAGGGTGAATAATCAATCTCCACTTAAGTCAGAATGTTCTTTACTTTGAAAAATGATAAATAATAACCTTTAATTAACAACCTTACATACAATTTGTTATATAACGCTCATCTTCGACCCTTAAAAATTCTACAAAAAAAAATCATTAAAATAATACTTTATAATCATCCTTGGTCTCAACTACCGAACTGTTCAAAGAATTTAATGTTTTAAGCGTGGAGGATATCTACGGAATGTGCTGTATGCTCCGGGTGCATAAAGAGAGCCTCCCATCGGACCGTATTACGGGAAGGTTGAGAACAGGATGCCTCACTCTACCGAGAATTAAAACTACCCCGGCCAAACATCATTATACTTACATAGGACGGAAGCTTTTCAATAATTTACCACAAAATCTACGTCCAGAAATAAATTACGGAAAATTTTAGGATAAATTAAAGAAAAGGTTCTTGACATAATTAACATTAACTGTATTTTGAAAAAAGATATGTGCCCGTGTTTACAAATTTTGTGTTTTTATTTAATATTTTTTTAGTGTTATATTTTCTCTAATTTCAAATTTTTTTAATTTTTTATTTATTTTATTATTTTGTTATGCATTTTATATTTTATTTTTATGTTATTTTATAAACTTGCGAAACACGAAACCTAGACTCTTTTTTGGCAAGTTCAACCTTATGTGTTCCATTTTTCTACTGAATGTATTGTTTATTTATGCTAATAAAGGTTTTATTAAAAAAAAAAAAAATATTACATAATATGGAAACTTCACTGGTCCACTAAAGTTAAGTCTAACTGTGTAAAATATAAAACCTTGTAACTCTACTGTATGTTTCCTAAATAAAATAAAAGAAAATAAAATAAAATAATAAACTAAATAAAAATACCACTGACTGTGATAAAAAATTACTGGAGTAAAAATTAAAAAAAAATATATATATTAAAAAAATAAACGGAAGTTTGGCAAAAAAACGCAAAATTTCAATATTCAATAAATTTCTTTGATCCCCCTCGAAATACTTGCCCATTGCGACGATACATTGATGCCAACGCTGAATCCAATTTTCCATGCTCTTTTTATAGGCCTGCAAAGGTACGGCCTTTAGCTATCGTAGCGAATTCTCTCTTATGGTAAGTATGGCCAAAGAACACTACTTTATACAATGAGGAAGTTCAGTGGTTTTAAAAAAAAATATATTTGTTAAAAGACTGTTAAACTAAGTAAAAAATTATTTTTTTAAATTTTTATATATCGTATTATCGGCGCTACGATTTTTCAAAGTTTTGTATTTCTGAAATAATTCCGCGCGTAACGTCAGAGGTTCATTTCCGCTTATTCTCATTCAGTTCTTCCTATTGCTCCAGAAGCGACAAGCAGACCGGAAATCTTCCATAGCTCTCAGATCATAAGTTGATTCACATGAACCAGTGACGTCATTAAAAATAGTGCGTTTTTATCAAAATATTTTTTATTCTTTTTTCTGTACATTTTCAAGAAACTTTGCCGTACAATTTAATGCTCTAATTTTTACCCCGCGTAAGAAAAAAAAATGTATCCAATTTCCCGTAGGGCTGAAGTTCCTCATTACTAAAAAATTTAATAAGATTCCGAAGATGATTTAAAGAAAAAAAAAAATTAAATGGTTAATGTGTAACAGAGCAATATATTAATTATCATTTAATGTCATCTATTTTAATTTTTATTAATAAATTTTGTGTGAAAATAAGGTATGATTTTAGTTCTTAATAATCTTTATATTTATTTATTTATTCACACTTTTTATTAAAATACAATTCCATGTTCACTTTGCCCAGCTAACAAGGGTACATACCCCGTTCCAAGCTAGGCAATTACATTTTAATATATTATAAAAGTTAACAAATTAATATAGAGCACAGACAAACAAAATATAAACTTATTCGGATACACATTTTGATTCATATACATACAGACATACACATATATACACACATATATATATAAATATACACATATATACACATGTACATACACACACACACATACATACACCCATGCGCATACACATACATACATTCATAAAAACATAGACAATTTATTTATGCGAAACTTCATGGTTGTCATCTATAAATATATATTTTTTAAATTATTCTTTATTTTTTATATTTTATTTTTGACATCCAGTAAGGTTCTCCAATCCGTGGCATGCATCAACTTTTCTGACTCCCTACGACCAATGTCATGAAAGAGCGAGGTCAACACCTTCCGCAACTTGACAACACTCCCGTCCTTTGTGTTGAAACCTTTATTGTTAAGAGATTCATCTGACTGAATTATTTCACATACTAGGCAACGCTAGGCGAAATTGTAAATGTTACATAGTGTGTAAAGTGGCCACTTGAACCAGCCAATGACAGGTCATAAGCCCTGTAAATGCCATGACTTCCATATTCCCTTATTTAAAGTATTCTCCATCCCTATTATTATGATTATCAATGGTTGTGGTTTTCAAACTGTTTCATAATATTGTTAATTATTGTTAATTAATTAATTATCGATAATACGATACATAAAAAAATTAGCTTCGTTTAATAGTATTTAAACAAATATTTTTAAAAAAAACCACTGGACTTTCTCATTAGAAAATCCCACTTTTAAATAAGTTGTAGAAAACGTAAATAAATCAATGATAGCTTGTTGGTGTACATTCGAAGTCTCGTCTAACAAATTCGCCTTGAGATTTGATGTTACTGTTTTTGTTTCAAATCAGTCACTGATTAAATCAATATGATTTTCATATCACTAGCGCTTAAGCCTGCTCTATGGCCTACAGTCACGGAAAATGGATTCCGAATCCTTGACTTCCATATTCCCTTACTTAAGGTATTCTCCATCCCTGTTGTAATTTGTTAACCTAGGTACTTGTTTATAATTGAATTCCAAAACATAAAACAAATGTTTTTGCAAACGTCCAACTCCGGTCTTCTCACCAACAGAGGTGTGTACTTATGTGAGAATACGATTTTTAAAAATGTATTGAATTTAATATTATTTGAGTGTTACCAGAAGTCCAGTTATAAGAATTAAATGGCTAGAAATTAAAAGGAAAGAATCTGATTGAAATCCGCAAAAAACTAATGGTGTTTGTAAACATTCAAAAACAAACTTTTTTTAAACACAAAAAAACAAAACCTTTCAATTTTTTTGCAAATGCATTCTCCTCGAATGTAACCCTAGTAGATCGATGAATAAAACATTAATGCTCTCTACTTATTTTTTGCATATTAGATTGAAGATTTTAATACCTAAGAACACGCACGGCGCAAAGATCTATATTTCTCAGAAAACCGCACGTAAATCGGTTAAGCCGTTCAGGAGGAGTTCGGAGGAATTATATATATAACAAGCGGACCCGACAGACGTTGTCCTGCCCGAACGTCAGCTTGCCTGCTATTAGCTAGTGGAACAAACATTTTCATCGTACGCGTTATTTATTTTTGACTTTTTTAAGCGGTTTATATATTCGTAATAAGGGTTCGTTTTTTTGTTTTATCTCCACGTGTGATTGGCTAAGAAGCCTCATCGTGCTCAAATCAAAATCGTGCAAAAATCACTACTCAAGTTCCACAATCTATGGAGAAAATACGTAAATGCGTGTTGATGAAGAAAATTCGGACAGCGTTTTACCCTGAGCCCTCTAAAATTATGGCACTCAACCCATGCCCAACGCGAATTTAGTAATTATTTAATCGTCAGCCGTGCTTCGACGTGACCTTTACATTTAATTCGAAACCAAAAAAAGAAAGAACTAAGATAGACCAGATCTTGTATTGAGGTAGTATTTTTTTTTTGTCCTAGCTCTAATATTATTTCGTTGTATTTTATTTCATTTGTACCTGTATTTAGTATAGGAAAATGTGTTTCTTATTATTGGAATTTATTTTATTTATTTAATGTACAAAATATAATAATAACATAGACACAATTATATGTTTTTTATGTCCCGACTTGTTAGAAAATTCCGTGTTAAGTCGGGACTCTTCGATATATAAATCAAAAATATTTATTTACATATTAAAACAATATACAGGTAATCAAAACAATATGGAAAATAATCAAAACAATGTACAAAATAATAATAGAAAAATAAAAATAATAAAAATTTATAATACATATCGAAAATGGAATCAAAAGTTACTACTACCACTACCATCACGCCATTTCCCCGTAGGGGTAGGCAGAGAGAATGGACCGCCACACACGTCTATCCTGGCATACAATCCTAGCCTCTTCCACATTCATACATCTTGTCATGCATGCCCTTCGGTTCTGTCTGCTTTTGACATGACCAGACTTAAGATTTTGGTTTATCTGATCATGCCACGTCTTCCTCGGTCGTCCTCGTCTAACGTTGCCGTTCATTTTTGCCATATATACTTGTTTTACCATTCTCTCGTCGTCCATTCGTTCTACGTGACCAAACCATCTCAGAGACCCTTTCTTAATCTTATCAATTATGCTTGTCTCAGATTTACACTCTCGCCTGATTTCATCATTCGAAACCCTGTCATACATTGATTTCCAACACATTCGTCTAAGAGATCGCATTTCAACCGCGTTCACTCGGCTTTCATCCTTCCTCTGCCAGTTCCATGTTTCACTTCCATACATAAGTGTTGGGACTAAAACTCCGTTGTGCACTGCCAGTTTAGCTTCGATTTACATATTTTTATTAGAAATTACTGTGCTTAGTGCTCCGTTCATTCAAAAGTTATAAAATAATACGTATGACAGTGATGACATACACATATACGATATAAGTATATGGATAATAATGAAAACAGCAGCGATGTTATGCATTTATTCCCGGAGCAATCTCATAGAGTGGTCTCTATCCCTCGATACAATCCAATTATGGATCTTCGTCTTAAATATTGACGTTGTTTTGGAGAACTTAATATGTTCATCCAAGACGTTGAACACTCTCTGAGCTATATATGAAAAGTGTCTCCGAGCAAATATCGTACGCGTTCTCGGTATAAAGAAGTTTAGGTTACGCGAGAACCTCGTACGGGCATTCTGTTGGCAGTTGGGACCTCCTTCCGTAGTCGCCCGACCAGAAAATTGTCAATACATTCTTGATGTAGATTTGACGAATATCAAGAACTTTTAACAATTGAAATAATGGTTCAGATGGGTAGGTCGGAGGGCACCGAAACATAACTCTAAGAAAAAGTTCTTGCGTCTTGATTAGGGGGTTCATGACAACTGTCGAGCAATAGAGGAATTGACTGAATAAGTCCGTCAATAAATAAATAATAATAAAAGAAAAATGACTGTATCATGAAAACGTGCAAAAACTCTCCAGATAAAAGGAAAAATACTTTACATTTATATGTGTATAATACTTCCCTTTCAATGGTTACCTAATAGAAACCAGCTTACGTCCTTCTACATCGGACAACAATGTCTCTGACTCCCTCCGACCGACCGAAGTGAAAGAAAATAGTTGATTCAAATTAATAACTCCTTGTCTTCTCCAATCACTGTTACTTCTGGAGTACCTCAAGGAGCCCACCTTGCTCCATTATTATTTAATATTTTTATAAATGATATTATCAATGTTTTTCAAAATACAAAATCCTGGCTTTTTGCTGATGACAACAAGGTACTTAAACTGATTGAATCTCCCAGTGATTGTCTTCTTTTTCAACATGATATTAATTGTTTTAATGAATGGTGCGACATCAATTGTCTTCAACTTAACATTGACAAATGTAAAATAATATCTTTCTCGCGACGAAAAAAACCTATATAATTCAACTACAAACTAAAAAATACTTCCCTTTCAATGGTTTCGTCAATAAAGGATCTTGGCAATACTTTAGATAGTAAACTTTCCTATCGTGAACACATTGATAATATTGTAAACTAATCTCTCAAACTTCTCGGTTTTATCAATAGAGTGACGGCGGACTTCAAAAATATTAATACCATCAAAACTCTTTATTGCTCACTAGTTCGACCCCATCTAGAATACGCTTCTCCTATTTGGTCTCCATTCTACAGGACTCATATTGACCATATCGAGTCTGTCCAACACCGTTTTTTAAGAAAAGTGGCATGGTTGCTCGGATTACAAAGGGGTAATTATTCCTATTTTGAAATAGAGCAATCTCTTAATCTGTCTTCATTGGAGAGACGTAGAACTGAGATGGACCTTATATGCATTTTCAAAATACTTAATGCTTTAAGTGATTCGTAGATCTACCAGGGTTGCATTCGAGGAGAATGCATTTACAAAAAAAAATGTATAAAAAAGTTTGTGTTTGAATGTTTACAAACAGAATTATTTTTGTGGATCTCAATCAGATTCTTTCCTTGTAATTTCCACCCATTTATTTCCTTTTACTGGATTACTGGTAACACTAAAATAATATTAAATTCAATACATTTTCAAAAATCGTATTCCTACATAAGTACACCCCTCTGTTGGGAGAAGACCGGAGTTTGACGTTTATTTTATTTTATTTTATTTTATTTTATTTTATTGGGGAAATCAACAGTTCTACATATATATTTTTAGTAAACAAACAGATATAGTGTTTTAACTCAGAACTAATAACAGATTTCCACATAGTATACAAAGTTAGTAAAGAAAATATATTACATATCAAATAAATACATACAATTTATACATATAAAAATGTTATTTTCATGTACTCAATAATCAAAGATTTTTTAAATATTTATTTTAAGAACATTAAGTTACTGTAAATTGGGCGGGATAAGGACAAACATGCTTGAAGAGAGGATAAGGAGGGGAGGGAAGATGTACATATTTATGATTATAATGTCTACTAAGTTACATAGTACATTTTTAGTGTAAATTCTAAATCTGACAGAGTGATTTTTGTGTAATCTATATTTTTAAATTTTGTATTGTACATTGAAAAAGTCCTACGAAAAAAAGCATTTTTAACGTTTGCAAAAAGAATGCGATATTTGAAAAAATATTTATTTTATGTTTTGGAATTCAACCATAAACAAGTACCTACTTAAATTCAGTATTTTTATCAATTTTAAGTTTTTGAATTTTATCACAAACAAGTACCTAGGTACCTACTTATCAATTAATTTGTTTTTTAAAGTAATAGCAGGCAAGCCAACGCGCAACGTTTGGGCAGGACAACGTCTGACGGATCCGCTAGTATGTTAATAAAATAAAATAAATAAATAAATAATCCAGGAAGAATTCGACGTTCGAATAAAGAAAAGTCAGTTCTCTTAGGATTCAATCCGTTCAGTGTGAATTATTTTAGCGTTGGTTACGCGTGTCTCACTCGCACCAAAATGTTTAAATATTAATACTTGGAGTTCTTATTAATTCCTCAATTAACGATTTTGTTGCATTTTTTCCCACCAAAGCCCTGCGTGTACGCGTGCCAGGCAAACACGCGTACCTTTATACATAAAACGTACATATTGTAATATTTTTATTATTGGACCATATATTATGTAAACATTAGGCGAGTGTATAGTTAACCATTTTTCTAATTCCTTGTACAGTGGCGCCCAGTGGAGCTCGTAAAAGTTTATAGTATGAATTTTTTCTTCCTTTTAGTTTGGCGCATCACTCGTTTAATTTTCAAATACCCCTCTCAGGGGCGTAGAAACAAAACAATTACTCCATAGAGTTTCATTAAAACCATTTATTTTTTATTTTATTTTATTCAGAAAACATACAGTCACACATAATAAGTATTAAAAACAAAATTTTTTAACGTAAAAAGACCAATTTTGTTTTCATAAATTATGCAAAAGACATAAACATTAAATGTGACAAAAAAATAAAAATAAATAAGAATTTCGAGTGAGAAAAGAATAATTGTTAACAATTGCGTTTTCTATGGAAGTAATAAATTTAATTAAATAAAAATACCGAAAGCACACTCCGAGCCATCCACGCACACATACATGAACGCACATATAAAACATACACAAACATATACATTACATGCGGCACATATACATAGCATAAACCACTCAAGATGCACATTCAGCAACTATCCCAAATAATCGACCCCATGAAGAAATTTTCTGTACAAATGCAACGTGCAGTTAAAAATGTCTACATCAATACTGAGTCCGTTATAATTTCTGCAGGCACGTCTAATGAATGAATTCAAAGTATAATTGTTTTTACAAGTTGGTGTATAAAAAAGGGAATTTAATTTGGTATAGCGAAGAGGACAACGGAAACCAATATTTTGTAAAAGATACGGCGAATCAACTATATTATTTAAAATTTTGAAAAGAAAAATAAAATCAGATGTAAGGCGCCTTTTTTGTAGTGATTCTATTTTAAAATTGATCAAAGATGCGCCGTAATCATTTTCAATGTTGCCAAAACGATATTCCAGGCTCCTTATAAATTTCTTTTGAATGTTTTCATTTTGATTAATATATACATTATATTAAGGGGACCATTCTAATGAAGCGAATTCGAGTTGACTTCGCACATAAGTATAGTAAAGAAGTTTGAATGTATTTGGTGATGAGAATGGCTTGGAGATTCGTAAGATAAACCCTAGAAGTCTGTACGCCTTATCTACTATTGTATTTATTATTGAATCATACATATTCTAATGCACGCGCGCCGATTATTCCGACTTTTTACATGTCCATCTTCAAGTTTTTGTTGGATTTGGTCATGATCTATGTCTGTCTCGTTTTTCCTCTATTTCTGCATCCATCAATATTTGCATTGTAAATATTCTTAGCCGTTCTTTCGCTGTTTATTCGCTCTAAAGCTAGGGTTTCCTAGGACAGCGGTGCCCATATTTTAACGGCCGTAGTGAACGGTGATGCAGTGGACAGCCGTCGTAACGGTGACTAGAGTGTGGTTTCCTAGGAAAACGGTGTTATTAACACCATTTAACACCGTTTCCTAGGAAACCACTCTCTAGTTGACGTTACGACGGCTGTCCACTGCATCGCCGTTCACTACGGCCGTTAAAATACGGGCACCGCTCTCCTAGGAAACCCTAGCTTAAACGTCCAAACCGGCGCAGAGCTCCTTTCTTGATTTTATTTATTTACTTATTTATTTTAAAGAAACAAACAGTCAACAATGATATAATAACATTTTTTTAATTAATGATGCATACGGCACTGCATTGGTACATGAAGGTAAGATAATCAGCCTTACGCTTCAGGTACTAGTCCAGGGACTATGAAATATTCTAGTGTGAAAACACCCTTTTAAATACATATTTCATATCAACCATGTCGGGAATCGAACCCGAGACCCCTTGTGTGGTGGGCAAACGCGCTGACCATTACACCACGAAGCCGACGATGTTCAGTTTCATTTAATAGTTTGGCTTTTTTGAGGAGTTTTTTAGTTGCTGTTAGATAAGGGAGGTCACGTACTAACGTTGACATTTAATTTTGCTGTCGCCGTAGTCTGTTTATGTTATTTTGGTTTCCTGTTCCCCATAATTGTTGCATTTACATGTTTTTGATTTTGCATAGGTTCATAAATGATTGTTTTTTCCGTTTTTAGCACAATATATTTATTAGATTTTTAGTTCATTTCATCGGCAGAAGAATTGCGGATGTTCTGGCACATTTTAAATTAAAAACACACCGAATTAAAAAAAAAAAAACCCAAAAAACCAGCCGTACCCAACCATTTTTCCATCACGCGCCGCCTTTGGAAACGCCGCGTCTGCGCAGTTCTCCATCCTTTGTTCTTCACAAGCTAACACCCCCCTCCCCAATACCGCAGTACCCTCCCCCACCCCAGCGCCCGTATACCCGCTGCAAGCTGTATAGACATGTCGTGTATAACTAAATTATTTGCATAATAAATTTAAAGCCGAGGGGAGTTCCGCAAGGGGCATACATCGGACCTTTATTATTTTTCTTAATCAATTGATCGCGTTATCAAACAGAAGTTTATTTATGATGATTCCAATATTATTTTTTGTTTATTTCATAAATAATTCACTTACCGTATATAAATATAAAATATTACATTTATTTTTGTATAAAAATGATGTTAATAATTTAATTATAAGTAATAGCTTTAATTTTATTTCAACAGAGAGGAAAAACATTTTTGAGAAAGGAATATAGAAGTCTGTCCAAATGGACATACTCAAACATTGTTGGAGTCATAACTTTATTAACAAGTAAATCATAATAATGACAAACAGTTTTTATTCGAATTCATAAAGTTACTGAAAAGTCTTTTGAGATGTTTATATTTACTATTAGTACTATCATCACTTCATTTCCCTTTTGGGGTAGGCAGAGAGGATAGATCGCCACACACGTCTATTCTGACATACATTCCTATCTGTTTCCACATTCACACATCTTGTCATATTTGCCTTTCAGTTGTGTCTACTTCTGCATTCTGTAGTAGTATTACTACCACCATCACGCTATTTCACCTTGGGGTAGGCAGAGAGGATGGACCGCCACACGTCTCTATCCTGGCAAAAAATTATATCTTCGTCCACATTCATGCATTTTTTCATACATGCCAATCGGTTTTGTTACCCTTCGACACCAGACTTGAGATTTTGGTTAATGTGAACATGCCACTTATTTCGTGACCATTCTGGTCCTACGTTACCATTAATTCTCACCATAAATATATGTTTTAATATTCTTTTGCCATCCATTCGTTCCACATGACCGGACCATCTCAGTGACCCCCTCTCAACACTTTGAGTACCGGCCGAATACACAAACAATTTACCCTGTGCCCGGCCTATTTTTGTGAAATTTCACGCTTTCTGAAGGGTTTCTTAAAAGTGTCATAATCATAAAAATACTGAGTTAACCCTTTGTGTTCTAGTAGTTCTACAGTGGGACCACCGATTAAAAAATAAAATCCTTGTGTACTGGTAAGAATCGGATGGAACCACCCTAGTAAATATACTACTAGTGACATCTGTGTTTAAATAAAAAATAGTCGTAACAATAAACATGACATATCGTCATTATTTCGACAAGTCAAATCCTGCAAGTAGTGTGTGCGTTTGGAAGGGGAAACAAATTAAAATATTTACACGTGTTTGTTATAATGGGAGGTATGTTTTTACAAATATTTATATATTTACATTAGTTTTAAATATATATTGCATTTATTTGAAAATAATTGTGATTTTAAACAACTTTTTGCCACTTTTTAAAGGTGGTTCCATAAGAAACCACTAGAACACTTAAGCTTCTTTTTCTTTTTACTCAGATAAAACTAGTTGGATTTTTCCCAAGTTTGAGGCTCTTCCAGTTAATGCAATTTTGGATGAAATACCTCCAGATTGTGATTCTATGGCATCTGACGATGAAGACGAGTTTGAAAATGTTAATTTGTAGGAGAAAATTGAAGTTTTAGAACCCTACCCCATCAATTCATCAGAGCAAATATACTCAGAAAATAATGATTGGGATAGTGAAGACGAGATTCCACTAGCCTCGCTTATACAGGAAGCAAACGTTTTATGGGGTAAAAATACTAAAAATTGGAATGAACAATTACCTTTGGTCTTATTTATTTTTATTTATTTGACACTTTATATACATATACAATAAATATACATATAAGGGCGGGCATATTGCCTTAAGGCAATTTCTTCCTACTTACCCAAACCGTGCAGTTTGAGAAAATTATAAATACATGGACACATTGAATCTTACAATTTTATACAAAAATTAAAAGCAAAGATTAACAAAAATACATATGTATAAAAAAAATAACACTATACTATGAAGAGAGGAGAGGGGATGGGAAGGAAAGAAGAAAGATAAAGGAAAAATTTAAATATTTAGATAGTGACATTTCAATCTTGACTTAAATGTAGATAATGAAGGGGCGTCTCTAACATTAATGGGTAGATTATTCCACAATCGAGCGGCTACTACTGTGAAAGAGGAGGCAAAAAAATTAGTAGAGCGATGACAGGGTATTAAAAGGGTTCTCTCGTTACTAGAACGAAGAGATAGTCCGTGCTGTGAAAGAGGTTGGATGAGCTCTCTCAGATAAACAGGCGAAGTGGGATTATTTAAAATATTGTGAAGAAGTGATAGAATGTGAATTTTTCTTCTATGCCTGATACTGAGCCAGTGGTCCCATTATACCGGAAATGTTGAGATTCCCACTGATTTTTTTAAAATTGTTGTTCCCTATTGATTTACTGGAAAAAAATGTGTTTGAAACTAATTTATATGCTATTCAAAGAAATCATGGCAATTCTCGAAATTTTGAAACTACAAATTTACAAGAAATTAAGTGTTTTTTAGCTTTAAACATGTTGATGGGAATAAAAAAATTGCCTAGTTATAAAGATTTTTGGTCTTCGAAAGTCGAGCTCAGGGCTGGTATTCCAAACGAAATTATAGCGCGGTATAGCGCGTTTTTACGTACTAAATACGCATTATAGCGCGCTGTAAACGCGTTCGGAATACCAGCCCAGAGATCCATACATATCTTCTCTAATGTCGCGCGATAGATTTAGTTGGCATCTTGGGAATATTCACCTGAACGACATTTTTTTACAGCCGTCTCACGGAGAAGAAAATTATTATAAATTGTATAAAATAAAACCTTTGCTCAATACACTGTCGGAAACATATGTATTGAGCACCAAGGTAAATCCGCACCGGACCAGGTGGCGCTGCTCAACTTGCCACGCTGGACTTTGTCTTACAGATAAAAAAAATTGTTTTATGTTATTTCATCGAATATAATGTTTATTAACAATATTTTGAGTTTGTCCAAATTTTTGTAGACAAGGACTGGATTCAACTCCCTGGGGAGCTGTTTATATTAACATATTACAACAGAGATGAAGAACATTTAAGAGAAGGTAATATAGAAGTCCAGGCATCTACAGGGCTTATGACCTGTCAATGGCTGGTTTAAGTGGCCACTTTACACACTGTGTAACATTCACCATTCTGCCTATATTTGAACATCTATATTCGTTCAATTCTTTCATCTGTTGATGTTTGTGAAGTTAAAGAGCTGAAACCTTTATTTATGCAGGTGAGATTCAACTAATTGAATTATTTCACCTACATACTAGGCAACGCTTGAAAATATTATTTTTTCAATTTCTATACTTCTTCGTGGACCAGGTAATTTATTTGTCTACAAAAATTTGGACAAACTCAAAATATTCAACATGAGACAATGAAATCATGAGACTATCAGATAGAATATCTCCAATTTTAAATGCGTTAGTGTGAGTTTTCTGAACGCACCAGCTTAAACTAAACCATCAGTACACAAAACTGTTTTTTTGTCAGTCCTTAGTTGTTCACAAGTTTAATTATTTGACGTTCTTTGTGTTTCTCGAGTTTATATTAAAGTTTCAGTTTAATTTAAGATTTGTCTTTATTTTATTGGTTTTCATCGTAAATACGATATTTATCTTTTCTGTGTAAACTAATTAATATAAATTGAGCATACAAATCTGTTCTTGTAAACAATGAACAAAAATATATAATACACTGAAAAATCAGCGTAAAATTAACACAAATGTAAAGGAATATACATCTTCCGACTAGTCGCTAATTGGTCAAATAAATAAGTGAAAGTGTACCAAGTATTTTTTAATTAAGTATAAATAAATTACAGAGTCATCTGCAGGCGATTACTAGTACTTAATTTAACTCGGAAGAGTCTTAAATACATAAAAATAAAAAGTAATATGCTAATTAAAAATACTTAACTTCAATGTCAATACATAGATGGCGCTCCACCACGCTTGTGAATGGTTTCTCATTTAATAACATATAAATACAAAAATCAAAAAAATGTTACTTGTGTCGATATTCGCTAATAAGCGGAATGGGGAATGTTGTAAAACGTAAAGTGGCCACTTAACCCAGCCAATGACAGGTCATAAGCCCTGTAAACGCTCGAATATCCATAATCCTGAATTTGAAATAATTCTACCTCATCTCTGTAGGGATATTAATAAAAATATTTTTTAATTAATAACTTTTTTTTTATTTATATTTTTTTTTATTATTAATAAAACATTTAATACAAAAATTACATATTATACTCCCAGGAGTAATTAGAAACTCATTTTGGACCGTACATAAAAAAAAACATTTTTTTGACAATACATAATATCATACAAATTAATACATCCGAAATAAAAAGAAAACATAATTGTATAAAAAACATGAAACACCATCTTATATAAACTACATAAATAATTATCAATATCAAAAATATTTAAGAAATATTTTTTAATTGCGACACTTCTGGATTTTTTATTCAGTTTTTCGTGTCTAAGCTCATCAGGCAGTTTATTATATTCGGAATGGCCAATATTTTCCAAGGACCTACTGCCAAACTTTGTTGAGCGAAACTTAGACACATGAAGATTCCTTGAATAACGCGTATTGTAATTATGAATATTATGACCAAATGTGCGTTTTAAATTTGAGTGAGCAGAAAAGTTGATGATTTTTAAAATAGTATTGGTTATGTCATGCAGCGGCATTACCTTGAAAGAAAGTATCTTTGTTTGTCGGTAGATATCCTTGACATAGGAATCCCGTTTAAGGCCAATAACTGAATATAAGTTCTTAAATAATCAGTGCGTGTAAAAGTTGCTAATTAAAATGCATTGCGTGTTGATTTTATATTTTTCTGCAACAACTATGGTGAAGGTATTTAGTGGGTTTTGCATGTTGGTTTAAATGGTGTCCTGACGAAGAGACGGGTACGTCTCGAAACCGGTGGATAAAAAAAACTCATAAAGTGGTTATTTACAAATATTTAATAACATTAAGTAAAATATTTGACAACAAAGTTAATACTTTAAATATTAAATAATATATTTTTTAGGCCTCGTGGTTTACTAGGCGTTAGTGGGTTTGCTTATCATGCCAGAGATCTCAGGTTCGATCACAACATGGTTGAAATGAAATATGTATGTAAAAGCGTGTTTTTACGCTAGTATATTTTATAGTCCCTGGACTGGTACCTGAAGCGTGAGACTGATCATCTTACCTTCATGTAACAAAAAATGATCAAGATACACTGCGATCGGTGTACCACTGCAGTGCCATATGCACCATTAAATGCGAAAAGAAAATGTGGATGATGATTTTTAAATTAAAACATTGATTATTATTATAGTTGGAAAATTATATAGCATCATTTTTGTGAATCTCACATCAAGGGCGCTGGGCAGTTAATAAATATCCCAGCACATCATGGACGATTAAAATGCTAGTTCTTCGTTTCCAATAATAATATATTTACACTATAACAGAGAGAAGCTAGATTACAGCACGTCTTGCAGCTACAGAGCGAATGGACGGTACGAAATCTAGCTCCCATTTACATTATGTTTTAATTTGACAATGTATTTAAGTGAGAAATGATTGACGTTAAAATAAGTAATAAAAATATATCGTTTAAAAAAATGAATTTACGTTTTAACAAGTCTTGCAGCTACTGAGCGCATGGACGGTTCAAATTCTGGACTTCATTTTAAATCATTAGGTATTTGATAGTTGATAACATTAACATTCTGAAGCTAGATTACCAATCGTCTTGCAGCTGCAAAGCGCATGGATGAATGGAATTCGAACAACTTAATATAATCTTAATAATTTTACAAAATAAAACATTGAGCAGAAAATATAATTTGTCAAGTGTTTCTGCTTAAAAATAAATAATAAAAAACTAAATAATTAAATTACTGTTTGAACATTATGGTTAACAAAATAACATTAAATTAAAAGACCTTAAAAAGTCAGCAACTAAGGTATATTTTAAAAATTATAAATTATTCAATACTTATGAACTCCTACAACAGACGGAGATGACAGTAGAAAATGCGGCATCCGTGGTGTTGTGGCCAAGACACTTGACTCACTCACCGAAGGTTCCGAGTTCGATTCCCGGCGAGATCACAACATTTTTATGTGATCTCGATTTTTCTTAAGCCCGGGTGTTTTGTGATGTAGTTTAATTGGGCCTCCTGGCCTGTTGTGGTGCAAAAATAAAACGAAATTGTGTCTAGTAAAATTAAATAAATAAAAATAAAAATAAATACAAAAAGTGTAATGGAGCTATTTTATTTTATTGACGTAAACGGCAAATCTGCCTTTTGCAAACATTTATAATATTATTATATTTGGCTTAATATTTTTTTTATTTTTTTAAAAACATAAATTTCCTTATACCCAAGATTTAAAAAAAAAAATTAAACCAAAACTAATACAAGATTTATATTTAAAAAAATAACCTTAAAATTATACAGCATATTCAGTAGAAAGTTTAAATAATAAAACATTCTACAGTAAAACAACAAGAAAATCATAAGTACTGTTTCGCACAGCTAGGCAAAGTCAACAAAAAACTGTAAATATATATATATATATATTATGGTCTTTGAAAGAAATGTAACTATGACTGAATGTAAGATTGTAGTAAATGGAGATAGTTTGAAACAGGTCGAAGAATTTGTATATCTGGGTAGTATGTTTACTAGAGATGGAAATATGGACAAGGATATTGAAAGGAGGGTTAGTGCCGGTAACAGAGTTAATGGTGCCTTAAAGTCTGTCGTAGCAAATAAGTGTCTATCGCAAGAGGCTAAATTAGCAGTTCATAATGGAGTTCTGGTACCAACCCTAATGTATGGAAGCGAAGCATGGAGTTGGAAAAAAAGGGACGAAAGTAGACTGAATGCTGTTGAAATGCGATCCCTCAGGCGAATGTGCGGAAAAACAATGTATGATAGGTGCCCTAATGTCGAAATTAGAGCAGAATGCAAGGCTGAGTTAAGCATTATCGACAAAATTAAGAAAGGTCTTTTGCGATGGTTCGGTCATGTGGAGCGAATGAATGATGAAAGAACGGCTAAAAAGATTTATGATGCGAATGTGTCTGGTTGTAGAAGTCGAGGAAGGCCGAGAAAGACATGGCATGATCAAGTACAACAAATTCTTGAGTGGTGTGGCGTTCTATCCTCTCTGCCTACCCCTCTGGGGAAATGGCGTGATGGTTAGTTAGTTAGTTAGTTAGTTAAATATTATGAAATACATGAATAAATAAATATAATTACCATTCACCATCTTTGAAAAAGTTCAAAAAGTTTGTTCTATAGGAACAATACCCTACACTAAATATATCAGATACGTGGGAATAACTATTGCCGAGTTCATGAAGTCTGTTTAATACGGCATTACAAGTATACACTGTCCGTGAATTGTTGCTACAAGACGGTGGCACCTGTCTAGTCTAGTCTAGTCTAGTCTAGTTCCAGGCACCCTGAAGTTGATGAGAAATAATAGTTCAGGGCAATCCCATATTGAATTTACAACTTTGCGTAAATTTAAAAGGTCTATAATTTTTCTTTTATCGTTAAGTTTTAACAAATTTAATGTTTTTAGTAAAAAATCGTAATTAAAAAATTCATTATTGATTCTAAGTTTAAAATTTATATACCGTAAGTTTTTTTTTTGGACTCTTTCAAGAGAATTTTGGTGACAGTTGTAGTAAGGAGTAAGGAGTCCATATTGTAGAGTTATACTCTAACTGGCTTCTCACTAATGAAGTATACATAAACTTCAAAGTGCCTATGTTTTAGAACTGAAAAACGAAATTCAATTGAATAATGGTATCTCAGAATGCTTCTGCTTTCATAGTAGGTGTCCATCCATAGTGTTCACTTTACTTACGAGTAGGGAATTGAGGTCACGTTCTTTTTCCCTTGTTGTCAGCAATTTGACATCCGTCCTAGTTAATCAGCATTTTTGAAGTTTTGATCATGTTCTTGTTTACGGACAGGAAATGAATGATTCACCTTCTGCTCAATTCTTAGACGATATAAGGTCAGACAACAATGGGCGTTGTTTTCTGGGGTTTTACAAAGGAGAAAAAATACCCACGTAAGTAAAAGAATCTTCGTGACACAAGTGATAGTTCAAAACGAAATTACATGACGTACAAAAATACTGCTAAAAATTAAAGTTAACATTATTTAAAAATAGGAATTACAAATATCGGAAGTGTTTTCAAATGCTATAAACTCTAAACAGTTAATGAAATAAACACAAAATAAAGCAAATAATTTAAGATCAACTGCCAAAAATACACGCATAAATAAAAATACGTAAAAGATGCATAAAATAATAATAAACAAAACACTCGTTTGTTCAATGAATTTGAGTTGCTACTAAACGTAACTGTAATAGGAGTTATAATTTTGTTTTTTTTTAAATGATGTGTTTTTTTATTTAGAGTTAGATCAATAGGTAGTGTCGAATCCATTAAAATAAATAAAATCTGAAGCCAATTCTGTGATTCAATGTTTGGTGTTAAAGTGTGTAAAAATATATAAAAGTCAATTCGTAGTTAATCCGAGAAAGAAGATAACACCCGATTGTGGACAATGATAACCGTTAACTAGTTAGGACTTGATGAACTAAGTAGATAGAAGAACGAATCAATTTAACAAGAAGTTTGCGAAGCAGACTAGGATATGGAAACTAAAAAAACACTGTAAATTTACTCTTAAAAAACCAAAAAAGTAAATTACAAACTATCCGATCAATCTAAACCAAAAATAATCGTGAATAGTATACATATAGTAATTAAAAGTAGTGTAAGAAATAATGATAAAAAAGTGAAAATCTTTACAAACGAACTTTGAAAAACACCAAAAACGCCAAAATTAATCAAGAAAAGTGTCAAAAAGGATTCGCAAGACTTCAGAGCAAGTTTTGAAGAACTCGAAAGCCATTTTGAAAAAAAAATGAAGAATTTAGACGACATAAGAAGATTGTAGAAATAGATTGTCTCATTTTGTTTTGTGAAAGTAGAACGTATTTTACAAAGGAACTCCTGTCGAAAAAGTGGATGAACCAAACAAAAAAACTGATGCATTAATGAAGTTACAACTGGAGGTTGGTTATTTGGTCTGAATGGATATTTTAGTCCAGTTCGAAGGCCGCAGTTGACAGGTCATTTTGATACAACGGATACTATACAATTTTTAAAATAGCTGTTTGATGTGAATTTATTTTCCGAGATTTCTGTGTGACATTTTTGGAAGGATTTTGAACTGCATGTTCCAGAGAACCTTTATTTTCTCACGATATAAATAAACGCTGGATTAGAGAATAGAACAGCTGCTTAAACCTCTTTTTAAGAATTGATTCTATGACATATGGATATTTAGAATAAGAAAATATTAAGACTATACTTAAAATAAACATAAAGTACTGATATCTAGAAACTCAGATCAACTCTCAAAATCATCTGGAAAATTATTTCGCAAAGCGTTTGAAGAAATCAACATCGAATTTGAAGAAAAATCAAGTCTTCGAAACAGAGGTAAAAATTTCGAAATTCGAAAATGCTGGCCATGTCAACGCTGATGATGCCGGCAGCCACTATGACGACGATGACGAACCCGGGATCCATCCCGGTGACGGCGCAAGGGAAGATAGAACAGGCGAAGCTGCTGCAGCTCCATCCGAGTCTGGTGCAGCCAGTTCACCAGCAGATGTGCCAACAAATGCCACAAAATAACAACAAAAATGGTAAGTTTTATTTTGATTCAGATCTGACTAATTTTACAGTTGTAAAAAAAATATATTTTGGGACAAAACATTTATTTATATAAACGTCCAATGGACATTTTCCAAGACATATTTATGCATGGAAAATTATTATAAAGGAAAGTAGAAAGACACGATGGTATATATGGTGGGAATGGAAGCGGGAGACAGGTGTTTATAATTGAATTTGATTCAGTGATCGTTTGAAAGAAGACAACTTGTTATCAAAGAAATCAAGACTGGTATGTTTGTTGGCAGACCTGAGAATTCTGGGCCTATGCCCTATGGGAATGGAAACCATAGTTAGTTCTATGGTTATCGGTATGAGAGACTAAGTTTTGTTTTGGTTTCTAGTTGGGTTATTTAATTTTATTGAGCTCAGTAGTTCAGGCGCATCAATGAGTGAGTTGAAATTTTTAAATAGGACTAATTTAAATTATTAAATTTTAAATTTTTAAATAAGACTAATTTTTAAATAGGATAATATATATTCAAGCTAGTTTCTAACTCATTTTACGTATATTGGTCTCGGGATAGGTCCAACCTCCAGCCTATCTTTCTCAAAAATCGATGTTGAACTGATTCAATATTCTTGATGTGAGCATCAAAATATGGAGACTAGATAACAGAGGAGTACTTTAGGGTGCGGGCGAACTAGGAAACAGAAGAGAGTTTATGAAGGAAACTGAAATTTAAATTTAAATTTAAGGTGGGTAGGCGAATTTTATATGTATCTCTTCAATCCGTGCCTTATGTCTGAGGATGGTGATTACGCCTGACTCCAGGTATGGCTCGTCTGTGGACAGTCTCCCTCCATCTGGAACGGTCTTGTGCTCTTCTATAGGCATTCGTCAGTGATGATTCTGATAACTCAGTGACTGTACCGCTCCATCTTGTCGGTTGACGTTCACGCGACCTTGTCCCTTCGACACTTCCCAGGAGAATAGTTTTCTCCAAACTATCAGAATCTCCCTGGAAATATGCCCAAAGAACTGCAGGATTCTTTTCTCGCACATGGATATCAGTATTTCTCCTTTGTCCAGTTTCTGGAGAATAGATGCATTTGTACGTCTGGCTGTCCACGGAATCCGCAGCACTCGCCGCCAACACCACATCTCGAATGCTTCGATTTTTTTATTTACAGATTTTCTCAGTGTCCAACACTCTACACCGTACATGAACACTGAGAAAACCAAGGCCTTCAGTCTCTTTTTGGTGTTAATGGTTATACTGCGATTCTTCCAGATCTTCACCAGCCGACTCATAGCACTTTTGGCAATACCAACACGTCGCCGTATTTCACCCTTACACCCACCGCAATCGCTAATGAGAGAACCTAGATAAAATAAATTAAGTTGCGCAGTAAAGATAATGGCACTACTTTATTAGCTCGATCAATGATCATAAGCTTAGTTTTGCTCATATTCATTGAGAGTCCCAGATCTAAACTAGCAGCATCTATTCGGTCAATTAGTTCTTTCATTTCAATCTCTGACGTTGCAATAAGTGTGATGTCATCAGCATATCTTAGGTTGGATAACTTCCTTCCTCCAATTGTGAACTTACTTGTCCAGCCGTTAAGTGCCTTTCGAACGATATATTCACCATTATATTAAACAAGACGAGAGACAAAATGCAACCCTGTCTAACACCTTTTCGAACTGGGAAGTTATCTGATAGTTCATTGTTAAAATTCACAATTGCTGAGCTTTTATTGTAAAGTGATTTTATCAGGCAAATAAGGTGTGCTGGTTACACACTTTACACACTCAGAAGCTTTTTTATAATCAATGAAACAGAGAAACACTTGTTTGTTGAATTCTCTGCTTTTCTCGATAATTTGCCTGACATTTATGACATGTATATGTATGTAAAATGTTAAAACAAATAATTTGGAGCCATTTCCGTTGCCAACGGTATTCAGAAATTAGGTACACTTTGTCGTTACAAATTTTATCTGCTTCTTCTTTAATATATTATATCTTTCAATGAGCGTGTGTTTACAAATGGCATGTATTTCTACTTCAGCATTTTCTATTCGTAGAATCATTCATAAATTATGTATTTCGCTTCCGGGCATGTTAGGTAGGAAAGGGCCTAAGGAGACTTACAGAAAGATATAATGTTCCCAGAGGACTTCAGACTCAAGACTCGTATAGATACATCCAAAAATGGATGACTTGAAATTACTTGAAAACATACTAAAAATTTCAACATAGTTCGAGATAAATAAATTTAATTTGTATATACAATTTCGCCTGAAATTATTATTTATTTATTCATATTTTCTTCATTATAAATTATAATTAATAATAAAAATAGTGTGAGCTCACTGGGTCTCTACCCGTGCCGAAGACATGTAACAATATACTTTAAAAAAAACATATTTTTACATTTGGAAATAAACAAAGAAGACTAACTTAATAAACAGAGATAATTAACTAAATATTCAGACAGTTTTAAACACTACGTATTTATCAACAA
Source organism: Micrasema longulum (assembly GCF_059751315.1). NCBI lineage: Eukaryota > Metazoa > Arthropoda > Insecta > Trichoptera > Brachycentridae > Micrasema > Micrasema longulum. The sequence continues at coordinate 75,837 of NW_028278042.1, forward strand.
TATTTTGAGTTTGTCCAATTTTTTGTAGACAAGGACTGGATTCAACTCCCTGGGGAGCTGTTTATATTAACATATTACAACAGAGATGAAGAACATTTAAGAGAAGGTAATATAGAAGTCTAGGCATCTACATGGCTTATGACCTGTCAATGGCTGGTTTAGCCAGCAAAATTTGGACAAACTCAAAATATTGTTGGTAAATTACCTGGTCCACGAAGAAGTCATCATGTCAACATTGACAGGTCATAAGCCCTGTAGATGCCTGGACTTCTATATTACCTTCTCTTAAATGTTCTTCATCTCTGTTGTAATATGTTAATATAAACAGCTCCCCAGGGAGTTGAATCCAGTTCTTGTCTACAAAAATTTTAACAAACTCAAAATATTGTTGATAAATTACCTGGTCCATGAAGAAGTATAGAAATTGAAAAAATAATATTTTCAAGCGTTGCCTAGTATGTAGGTGAAATAATTCAATTAGTTGAATCTCACCTGCATAAATAAAGGTTTCAACTCTTTAACTTCACAACCATCAACAGAAGAAAGAATTGAAGGAATATAGATGTTCAAATATAGGCAGAATGGTGAATGTTACACAGTGTGTAGAGTGGCTACTTAAACCAGCCATCGACAGGTCATAAGCCCTGTAGATGCCTGGACTTCTATATTACCTTCTCTTAAATGTTCTTCATCCCTGTTGTAATATGCTACGTATTTATGTTTATAATTAATTTCTTTACATCTATATTATTTATTTTACAAAACGCACAATGAAAGAACAAAAACTTAACATAAGCTATACACTTGTGGAGCAGTTGATTCAATATTGGTTTGGGCGAATGAGACAATACATTTTACTACTACCTAGCTCCACTATCCATTTTTTATAGCCTTTTTGAACATTTTTTGGTTACTTATTGTTTATAAACATACCCCCAAACTCCCTAAGTATTTACCGCTTTTTCATTTCTTGAATATATATTTTTATCCCTTTTTATTTCCTTGAGTCTCCCTCTTATCAAACTCATTATCTGATCCCACATTCCTCATTGTGTCATATGTATAACATAATGTCCGTTTTTTATATCAATGTGCAAGACGAAGTTTGAATTACGCAATTATTTAAGTAGGTAGATTTTTATAGATAGTTTATTTCGGCATTAATAACTAATTTTCCGTTTTTGGTTGAGATTTCTAAGTTTGCTTTTTGTACTGTCATATGATGTTATATAAACCGTAGACACCCTCATTCGAGGGCGGATCGACATTGAAGCTACCTAGCGCTAATGGCAGCACAAATACAAAAAAATATTTTTTTTTCAAAATTGCGATCTGTCGAACGGAAACTGTTAAAATGTCACCCAAATTCATAGATTAGTTTATTTGTTGTAGTCGAACAAGCACTGCAACAATACCATCAACAGGAAGGCCAAAAGAGGTGGTTACTAAAGAATAATTAATGGTAACTGCAAAAGTCAAATATCTAGGCACATACTGACTGATAATTGTAAAGACGATCAGGACATAGAGAGACAGAGAAGAGCCATTAATGTCAGGGCCTCTATGCTAGCGAGACGCTTCTTTCAATGCAGTAACGAAGTGAAGAAAATCATATTTACTTCGTATTTGACGTCCATGTATACAGCGGAACTTTGGAACAACTATACGCAAGGAGCGTGGAATAAATTAAGGATCACGTACAACAACTCATACCGACAATTATTCGGATTGCCTAGGTACTGCAGTGCCTCTGAAATGTTTACAGCTGGACGAATAAACACCTTCGCTGCCCTGCTTCGCCAAAGAGCCCGGAGCCTATGGGAACGCCTAAAAAAGTCTAATAACGAAATTCTCCAAGCCACTGCAGAGTGGATCCAATCACCGTTGTTCAAGCGATGGCGCGATATGTTAAGACCACCATAAGTGCTGCAATATAAAATTTTATTTTATGTTTATATTTATGTTTATTGTTATATTTATTTTTATTGTTATATTTTTGTTTATATTTATATTTATGTTCATGTTTATATGTTTATATGGTAGAATTGGCTCTGCACTTTATAGCCATTTTACTGGAATAAAAATTTAAATAAATATATCAAGAAAATCCTCGATATAGTTATGAATGATCACCGAGTGAAGTTGCGTGAGATAGTTGAAATAGTAAACATCTCATATGAACGTGTGTTCAATATTTTGCATGATATGAAAAGCTATCGGCAAGATGGGTGCCGCGTTTGCTCAGTGTCGAACAAAAACGAGTTCGAGAGACCACTTCACAGCAGTGTTTGGACATGATCAAGCGTAATCCTGTTGATTTTTGGCGTCGATTAATAACTGTTGATAAAACGTGGGTGCATCATCGAAACCAAAAATCAATCGAAACAATGAGTGGAAGCTGGTGGAAGTGCTCCGAAGAAGGCAAAGGCAGTGAAATCGGCTGGCCAGGTTATGGCCACTGTATTTTGAAATGCACTCGGAATATTGCTCATCGACCATCTTAAAAAAGGATCCACAATCACAAGAAAGTATTATCGTGCGTTGTTGGATCAATTGAATGATCCAATCAAGGAAAAACGACCACATTTGAAGAAGAAAAAAGAGCTCTTTCTTCAAGACAATGCACCGGTTCACACAGCATTAGATACGATGCTAAAATTACGTGAAATACACTTCGAATTGGTTGATCATCCACTTTATAGTCCAGATTTAGCTCCTTGTGACTTTTTTCTGTTTCCAAAGTTGAAAAATGGCTCACAGGAAAAAGATTCAGCTCAAACTAATAAGTGATTACCGAAAAGAGGTTCCCGAAATCGTATTATTCAGATGGTATAAAAAATTTGGAATATCGTCTTCCTAAGTGTGTCCAAGTACAAGGAGACAATGTTGAGAAATAAATGGTTTAAAAAATAAAAAATATGTCTTTTTCCTATTTAGGTAGCTTCATTTTAAATCCGCCCTCGTAATTTACTAGTTTTAAATGTACTTTGTATAATTATGATCGCGTGTTTGCAAATATAGGGGAGGATAAGATAAAAAAAAATAATTATGCTGCAATTCTTGGCAACCAACGGGGTGTCAACATGAATGGAAAATCGATAGAGTAACACATTTTTATTTTTATTCCTGAAGCGTACATACATATTATATGTGATCTAATTATAACATTACACGCATATTTCGTTTATAAATTATTCAATGCGTATGCCATTACCCGCCCGTTCCTGTCATATGACCGCCGTGGCCGTTGAAAATTACATTTAATTATTCAATATCTCCTTTTTTATTAATCTTTTAGAAATAAAAGACAAGTCATACGTGCTTCTCGCTAACAGCAAAGGAGACCCGCAATTCTTGGAAACAAGAGTCTTTGATGTGTGCAAGAAAAGCCATTTATTTATTTATTTTAAAGAAACAAACAGTCAACAATGATATAATAACAACAATATTTTGAGTTTGTCCAAATTTTTGTAGACAAAGACTGGATTCAACTCCCTGGGGAGCTGTTTATATTAACATTTTACAAACATTAACAGATGAAAGAATTGAAGGAATATAGGTGTTCAAATATAGGCAGAATGGTGAACGTTACACAGTGTGTAAAGTGGCCACTTAAACCAGCCATTGACAGGTCATAAGCCCTGTAGATGCCTAGACTTCTATATTACCTTCTCTTAAATGTTTTTCATCTCTGTTGTAAAATGTTAAGATATAAAAACATAAAAATACAGTTTAAAGACAGACCAGCGAAGTTTCTAAATAAAAATCATACATATTATTAAATTGTGTTACAACAAAAAGATGTGTTTATGTGTATTAGTGTGGGAGTAAGTGTTCAGGAGTGTGCATCATTAAATAGTAAGTGAGATCGTATCGCAGCCAGAAATAATAAGTATTAATTTATTTTTAAATAAATTAAGGGGTATGTAAAATATATCAATAGATGAAAAAATATATATTATAGTTGGAGCAAGAACAATAGAAGAAAGAGTGTTGTGCATAGTTAGCGCTACAGACTAGCAGATGGAATAAATACTTATTTCTTGTCACGCGAAAGGGGACATTGAGATTAATTTTGGAGAGTAGGTTAAAAGAGTCTACTTTATTATTTAATAATTTATGTAAATAGCATAATTCAGATGCAGCTTCGCTACTTACCGCCTGTGGTCCATTCTGTGTTAGAATCCGTTTTTCAAAAATGTCTCAAATGTCTGTTAAAATTTTTTAAACATTACAAAAAATCCATGAAAAATATGTTAACAACATGTAGAAATGAAATTGTTAGGAAATTGTGAGGAGGCTAAATTAGCTGTTCATAATGGAGTTCTGGTACCAACCCTAATGTATGGAAGCGAAGCATGGAGTTGGAAAAAAAGGGACGAAAGTAGACTGAATGCCGTTGAAATGCGATCCCTCAGGCGAATGTGCGGAAAAACAATGTATGATAGGTGCCCTAATGTCGAAATTAGAGCAGAATGCAAGGCTGAGTTAAGCATTATCGACAAAATTAAGAAAGGTCTTTTGCGATGGTTCGGTCATGTGGAGCGAACGAATGATGAAAGAACGGCTAAAAAAATTTATGATGCGAATGTGTCTGGTTGTAGAAGTCGAGGAAGGCCGAGAGAGACATGGCATGATCAAGTACAACAAATTCTTGAAAGTGGTCATGTGAAAAGTCGGAATAATCGACGTGCGTGCATGAGAAGATGTATGAATGTGAAGGAAGCAAAGGAAGTGTGCCAGGACAGAGTGGTGTGGCGTTCTATCCTCTCTGCCTAGCCCTCCGGGGAAATGGCGTGATGGTTAGTTAGTTAGTTCGTTAGTTAGAATTCACTGAAAAAAAATGATGTTTGTAAAAGTTAAAATACAAACTTTTTTGATTGAAAAAAATAGAAACTTCTCCAAATTTTTTGGAATATGCATTTCAGTCTAATGCAACCCATGAAAACACATATTTGCTTCTACCTTTTTTTCTACTATAATATATTGAAGATTTAATGATTTTTAAACCTTGAGTACGTGAATTAGAAGATTTTGCAAAAAACCGCACGTAAATCTGTAGAGCCATTTTAGAGTTTTTGCGAGACACAGCACGGCGATTCATTTTTATATATATGGATCATAAAATTAAGAATAGTCCAGAAGGAGCGTAGAATCATATTTGAATACATCGGACTGTGTCCAATAATTTCCCCACTTAGACACACTTTCGCCGCGCGCATACGTTAAGTCGCCGGGTAATGTTACTTGATGGGAAAAAAAATCATAACACAAATGTAAGGTAAAAAAAAGCAATCTGTTAATTTCTCTAAAATTTTATTGTGCACGCGGACACATTGATTGACAGAACGGAGTAGATAAGTAAAGGGTCATTTAATAAGAGTAATTGAATTTATGAACTTTGAACTTAAAATATAAAACAAATTTTATTTGACACAAAACGAATATTTTTACATCATGCTAAATAATATTTGATGTTTTAAAGATAATGTCGTTCAAATGTCCCCCACGGCGTTGTTTAATCCGAGGTCTAATTTTCATAAGTTATATTATTTTATGAGCAAAGTAGGGTAAAAAAATTCTACCCTGGCAACACTAACGAAATTTCCATTTTGTTTCTTCGACAATCTGACAGATGAAAAAATAATTCAATTTTTAAGTAATTCATTTGCTACTTCAACATTCATTTGCTAATTACGCATGAAATGTGATTGCATCCTGTTTCTTTAAGATCCTAGCAGTATTTCTATACTTTAAAAAGACACAACACGGCATGGTTGAATTCAAATCAGGAGTTGCGTATTGAGTGACGTCTACAAAGAAACTAATGGGGCAAAACGTAAACCTACTAATTTATGAGTAGTTGAGTCGCCTTCTGTTTGATGTGCGTATGCGGTTTCTGGACTATGCCTTATCCTATGATATATATAGAAGATTAAAAAATAAAAGAAATTGATATTCTCTAAAATGTAATTTATCTCTCTAGAAATATGTTAAACAAAATGTTTTTTTTTTGTATTTTTCAAATCTGTTTAATTCATATGCGTGCTTTTTCAACCCCAATTTTCCGAATGCTGAATTGTTTTTATAGCCCCTATCATAAAACAGGGCTGTTTTTATATGTGTTTTATCGATTGTTTTATCTACGCTGTCCTGCAGTCCAATTTATCGCGCGCGCCTTTTTATCCATAATTTTTTATCGCTTTATGCTAGTTATGCGCAAAACCTATTTACAACTTCACGTTTGACGGCGAATTATAACACAGATCACCCGGGCTTATATAAAATAACATTTATCTACATGTGTAAGAATTTTATTTAACAACAGAAACAGATTAATTGCTATTTTGACATCACTTTTATTCGCATAACAATTTTAACCTTTTTTTGAACAGAAATCCAGCTTATTTATACAAATTTTACTTTTCAAATCTGTTGTGAAAATGTTTATTTGAATATATCTAAGCTGATGTTTCCATGACTGATTTAAGCTGTGAGCAACTCGATAAACTTGAACGCCTTCAGAAAACATGCATAAGGTACATTTTTGGTCTTAGGAAATATGACCACATTTCTGAATATCGTTAAATTCGACAGCGGAGAGACTATCACTCCCTCTCACTTCTGTACAATGTACTTCATAGTCCTAACGCTCCTATATACCTGCGTGAAAATTTTCAACGCTTATCAGTTCATGGTTTACCTCTTCGTTTTAATTCTCAAGGCATTCTCTTTATACCCATCCACAATTCCTCTTTCTTCTCTAACTCATATAGTGTCCATGCGTCTCGACTGTGGAATCATCTCCCATCCACCATCAAAGATCTGTTTATCTGAAAGAGCTCATCCAACCTCTTTCACAACACGGACTATCACTTCGTTCTAGTAGCGAGAGAACCCTTTTAATACCCTGTAATCGCTCTAATTTTCTTGCCTCCTCTTTCACAGTAGTAGCCGCTCAATTGTGGAATAATCTACCCACTAATGTCAGAGACGCCCCTTCTTTATTTACATTTAAGTCAAGATTGAAATGTCACTTTCTAAATATTTAAATTGTTCCATTATCCTTCTTCTTTCCTTCCCATCCCCTCTCCTCTCTTCAAAGTATAGGGTTAATTTTTTGGTATATATATTTATTTTTGTTAATCTTTGCTTTTAATTTTTGTATAAAATTGTAAGATTCAATATGTCCATGTATTTATAATTTTCTCAAACTGAACGGTTTGGGTAGGCCCGCATATATGTATATATAATGTATATGTATATAAAGTGTCAAATAAATAAATAAATAAAGATGTTACTACATTATCTCTGTTTAAATCACGTTTGAAGAAACATCTCCTTTCTCTTCCTTAATCTCTCCTCCTTTTCTCTTTCCTCTTTTTACCTTTTTCCCATTGAGTAATAGTTTTGATTTAAGGTAATATATAAAAAAAATACGTTTGTTTATATTTTTATATATCTTTAGCTTTTTAATTTTAATTTTCTATTGAATATGTTCTGTAACTTGAATTATAAAAAAAAACTATAATTTCATTGGTTGGTTGGTTGGAAGAAATTGCCATTTGGCAATAAGCCTGCTAATGTACAAAAAGTTAAAAAAATAAATAACTAATTATCTAAAAATACAACTTCACCATTTAAACAAATAAGAGAGATATGTCAATTCATATTTTTTTTTATTTTACTTTTCTAGCTAGTTTTTATTTCATGTTATTATAAACATATTTTATCAAAACGGTTTTTTCTTTCTTGAGATATTATGTGGGGAATTTGTAGGGAATCGGGACTTTGTTTTCTCCCCATTTGGGTAATTTGAAATAGATATTTGGGGAATTTGGAAAATTAGCATTGGCAATGCTGCATCGATTATATCATTTAGTATGCCGACCATATATATGGAATCAATATTAGTTCTACGTTTTTGTAGACTAGAAATATTTAACATGGACTCTATTTCAGCATGAGATTAATTACCTCTGTTTAGTCCAAGCATCCACGCTACTTTTCGAAGTGAGCGATGTTGGACCGATTCAATGTGATTTATGAGATTCACATAGAATGGAGACCAGCCCACTATTCTAGGAGGCGTACTCTAGAAGAGGGCGAACAGTCGAGCAATAAAGAGTTTTGATTGTACGGACATTAGTAAAATCAGAGGATATTCTGTTAATGAAGCCAAGTAATTTCAGTGATTTATTTACTGTATTATCTATATGCTCGTTGTATGTCAGTTTATAGCCCAAAACAACTCCTAAATCTTTGATGGACATGCATGCTTCCGCCTTCTATTTTGTTGAAAACCAACTCAACACAGTTCTCTTGGCTTCGTAGAGTAAGGGAAGCATTTATTTTTTTTGTAACATTTATCTGTATATAAATAAATAAATAATGTTTAAATGTTGCCTCAAACAAACAGTATTACGAGGGCGGGTTGATAATGAAGCTACCTAGCGCTAGATGGCAGCACAAACACAAAAAAAGATTTATTTTTTCCAAATTGCAATCTGTCGAACGGCAGCTGTTAAAATGTCACCTAAATTTATCAATTAGTTTATTTGTTGTAGTTGTTTGAAGTAAACATTTTTTGTGTTTCTTGAAAAATTAAAAAAAGCGAATTTCATGCAGTAATTAAACACTATTATTTGAAAAGAAAAAAGGCGAAATAGACTAAAGAAAAGCTCGATAAACATTACGGTGAGTCTGCTTCGTCAGATTACATGGTCAAATATTGGATTGCTGAATTTAAACGTGGCCGAACAAGCACTGCAACAATACCATCAACAGGAAGGCCAAAAGAGGTGGTTGCTGAAGAAAATATCAAGAAAATTATTGATATAGTTATGAATGATCTGCGAATGAAGTTGTGTGAGATTGTTGAAATGGTAAACATCTCATATGAACGTGTGTTTAACATTTTGCACGAACATTTGCATATGAAAAAGCTATCGGCAAGATGGGTGCCACGTTTGCTCAGTGTCGAACAAAAACCAGTTTGAGAGACCACTTCACAGCGGTGTTTGGACATGATAAAGCGTAATCCTGTTGATTTTTGTCATCGATTAATAACTGTTGATAAAACGTGGGTGCACCAGTATACACTTAAAACCAAAAATCAATCGAAACCACGGGTGGAAGCTTGTGGAAGTGCTCCGAAGAAGGCAAAGGCAGTAAAATCGGCAGGCAAGGTTATGGCCACTGTATTTTGGGATGCACTCGGAATATTGCTCATCAGTTATCTTAAAAAAGGATCCACAATCACAGAAAAGTATTATCGCGCATTATTGGATCAATTAAATGATGCAATCAAGGAAAAACGACTACATTTAAAGAAGAAAAAAGTTCCCTTTCTTCAAGACAACGCACCGGTTAACACAGTATTAGATGCTATGCTAAAATTAGGTGAAATACACTTTGAATTGGTTGATCAACCATCTTATAGTCCAGATTTAACTCCTAGTGACTTTTTTCTGTTTTCAAACTTGAAAAAATGGCTCGCAGGAAAAAGATTCAGCTCAAACGAATAAGTGATTACCGAAACGAACGCGTATTTTAAGAGATTCCCGAAATCGTATTATTCAGATGGTATAAAAAAGTTGGAATATCGTCTTACTAAGTGTGTCGAAGTAAAAGGAGGTTATGTTGAGAAATAAATGGTTTTTGAAAAAAAAAGTTTTTTTCCTTCTAAAGCAGCTTCATTTTCAATCCGCCCTCGTATAAATGTTTTTTTTGCCATCAGAAATTTTCACTTTTCCATAATGAACATTTCGTTTGAAGACTTTTCACACCACTGTACATTCACCCTAACCCCATAGTGAGTGGCACGTATTGTATATACAAACGAGAATATAGAGATATTCAATTTCCCGGCTTTTCTGACTTTGTTCCAATTTTAAAATTTCAGGGCTGCCAATTTTTTCTGCCGTTGCATTTTTTTTTTTTAATGATTTGCAACAGAGATAAAAACACCTTACAAAAAGGAATATGGATGTCTAGGCAATTACAAGGCGTATGACCTGTCATTGTCTGGTTTCAGTGGCCACTTTTATATATAAATATATATATAGTTATATAAATATAGTTGAATAATTTATATAGCGCCATTTTTGTGAAAATCACCTCAAGGGCGCTGTACAATTAATAAATATCCCAGTACGTCTTGCAGCTACAGAGCGCATGGACGGTTGGGATTCTAGTTCCTCGTTTTCAATTAAGATCAATAAAAAATTATAACAGATAGGAGCTAGATTACAGGACGTCTTGCAGCTACAGAGCGCATAGACAGCTAGAAATTTAGCCCCCATTTACACATTTTAAAATTTGACAAATAAATTTAGTGTATTAATGATACTAAAAAAAATAATTTGAATAATAAAAAGGAGTAAGATTACAACACGTCTTGCAGCTACTAAGCGCATTGACGATTGGAATTCTAGACCCCATTTATAAAATTTAGGTATTTTTAAGTTGGTATATGAAAGCTAGATAACCAATCATACGGTTGAACATTCATCATTCGTTCTATGGTTAAACATGTATATTCTTTCAATTTTTACGTTTTTTGATATTTTCTGCCATATTCTCCCATCAATGGGAAGTAGCGTTGCTAACCCTGGTAGTTGAAATTGTCAAATGTAATACCAACCTACCAACAATTCTTTCAAAGTAATGCAGACTACAATTTGTCAAATAAATAATAATAAATGCTAAACTATAGAAAAAGTCGATCATACAAAATATCTTGGTATGTACATTGATAGTTACTTAAGGTGGAACATACACGTAGATAAGACGGCAACCAATCTAGAAAAATGATATATTTATTTAAAAACATTAGAAACATCCTAAGCAAAACAACTTTAATTGATGTATACTATGCTCTAGCACAATCAACTATCAGTTACGGAAAAATAGGATGGGGAGGAACAAGTAAAACCACATTAGAGCCATTAATAAAAGCCCAAACAGCCTTACTAAGAGTAGCTAACAAAAAGCCTTACCAATACTCTACAGACAGACTTTTTACAGAATTTCCAGTACTAGACATAAGACCAATATACATTAAGACAATTTTAAGACATTTCCATCAAAATCCTGACAGACATAATGACAGTAAACAAATTTACGACACTAGGCAAATACAAAAGTTAATACTTCTGCTACCAAAGAAAAAAAAACAAATTTCGGACAAAGGCATTATACTTTTCTGGCCCCTAAGCTATACAACTTTTTAAACAAAGACATATTGGCGAACAAAATGAAAAACAATATTAAAAAGACTAGACAGGAAGCTGAGGAATATGTTTCATATATTAAAATATAATTTTAGTTTCTTGAAAATCCTTTTTCGTTTTATTGATGTAGGTATGTTATTATTTCGGGTTTAAATCGGGTTGTGGTCCTGTGGCTAGTGTCTCGGACTCACGGACCGAAGGTCCGCGGTTCGAATCCCACTCTACCCCAACTCGATTCCATTTTCTAATAGTGAGTTATTTACAACTCGTTGAAAATGGCCCTCAAAATTAAATATTTGGGTAAATCATAAGAACGCAAATATTTCTTTTTCTCTAAAAAAAAAAAAAAAAAATTTTGTCAATTTTATTGTTTCTTTTGAATTTTCACAAAATTGATGTGAAATTATGTAAAATTATGTATAAAATAAATAATACACTAAAACACTCCGGAACGTGCCTGTGGGCCAGTGGAGTGGTTACATCCATAAATAAAAATAAAAATATATTGAATGTACCGTACCTATTGTATAATCATTATTTTAACTATGTATTTGTATTTTATATTGGATCAAATAAATAAATAAAATAACTAACTAACTAACTAATCATCACGCCATTTCCCCAGAGGGGTAGGCAGAGAGGATAGAACGCCACACCACTCTGTCCTGGCACACTTCCTTTGCTTCCTTCACATTCATACATCTTCTCATGCACGCAGGTCGATTATTCCGACTTTTCACATGACCACTTTCAATAAAATAAAATAAATATTTAGAATAATAGTATGATAGAGATGATAATGTTGTCTTGTTGCTTGGAAAAAATACGCGGGAGCGACGCGTACGCGACGAGAAAATCACCTTTGTCGTAAGGTTCTGTCTGCGCGCGTTCACACGAAGTGACAATGTTTTGCCTTACAGATTGCTGTTTTCACGTGGACAGCTTTTAAGGCTGAGATAATCTATGTAGACTTTTTTTGTTTGTTTTATGTACATAAAAGTAATGTCAGTGAAAATATTTTTTGGCAACCCTGCTGAGAATGATATATTTATTCAATGTTTCATTATTAGAAAGAGCAGAGCGGGCGGATCCTTATTGAATTAAGCTGAAAGAGAAGGGTATATGCATCTTTTAAAGTTAAGGGCTATACTCATGCAGTCTAATTATCCAAAAATAAGATCGAATTGTTTTTCTTTCCTAATTCATACCCAGTCGTACATGGGGCACATTGGAATTCAGTTTTGGGTTTTATTTTATTTATTTATTAACTTATTTAGAGTCAATATTATTTTGGTATGTATATATATTTACATATTTATACACACACAAATCTGGGTTTTTTATCCCAAGGGGGAGTAGGTATATTATTATTTATATCACTACAGAGATGGGTAGAATTTTTGTTTCAAGATTATGGATATTCGAGCGTTTACAGGGCTTATGACCTGTCATAGGTTGGGTTCAAGTGGCCACTTTTATGTAGAATTCTACAACATTCCCCATTCCGCTTTTTAGCGAATATCCATATCGGTGACATTTTTGGTTTTAGTATATATGTCATGAAACAGGGAAAGCTTTCGCTAGCGCGTTTGGAGCGCCATCTATGTATTTGATATTGAGGTTAAGTATTAAAGCAAATTACTTTATTTATGTAGCTAAGACTCTATCCAAGTAAAATTAATTACTAGTAATCGCCTGCAGATGGCTCTGCAATTTTATTTACTTAATTTTGACCAGATCATGTTTTTACACAATATTATTTTGGTGTGTATATATATATATGTTGTAGAATTCTACATAAAAGTGGCCACTTGAACCCAACCTATGACAGGTCATAAGCCCTGTAAACGCTCGAATATCCATAATCTTGAAACAAAAATTCTACCCATTTCTGTAGTGATATAAATAATATTATTTAGAGTCAATACAAAAAATCATTGCTGATTCAGACAGAATGATACGTTAACCTTTTTGAGCCTGAAGGTGAAAAAAAACCGCGACTTCCTGATGCGGATACCAGGAAGCCCCCAGCTAAAATGCCATAAATACGACTTTTCATTATGAATATCATGGTAGTGTTTATAAAACAAAAAAAATAAATTAAAATAACATTAACAAATTACAACAGGGATGGAGAATACCTTAAATAAGGGAATATGGAAGTCTAGGCATTTACAGGGCTTATGACCGGTCATTGGCTGGTTTAAGTTGCCACTTTACACACTGTGTAACATTCACCATTTTGCCTATGTTTGACAAACTCAAAACATTGTTGATTTCACTAACTGGTAGAAGAAGTGTAAAAATAAAAAAATGTTTTCAGGCGTTGTCTAGTGGGTGAATTGGTTCGGCCTGATAAATCTCATCATCATTGTTCTCTATCCGCACCCAATGGTGCATAGGGCACTGCATTGGTACACCGATCGCAGCGTATCTTGAAAATTTTTGTTACATGAAGGTAAGATGTTCAGTCTTACGCTTCAGGTACCAGTCCAGGGACTATAAAATATTATAGTGTGAAAACACTCTTTTAAATAATATTTTAAGCAACAATGTTTGAGTATGTCCAAATGCTTGCAGACTGGCTGGGTTTCCTCCCTAGGGGGTTATTTATATTTAAATTTATTTCAACAGAGAGGGAAACGTTTTTGAAAAGGGAATATGGAAGTCTTAGCTCTCTAAGGTTGAAATACATTTAAATAAACATTTAAATACTAAAATCGAGTTGTGGTCCTGTGGCTAGTGTCTCGGACTCACGAACCAAAGGTCCGTGGTTCGAATCCCACTTTACCCCAACTCGATTCCCATTTTCTAATACTGAGTTATTTACAACTCGTTGAAAATGGCCCTCAAAATTAAATATTTCCGTAAATCATAAGAACGCAAATATTTCTTTGTCTTTTAAAAAAAATATAAAAAAAATAAAAATATGAATAACTCCCTAGGGAGGAAATCCAGCCAGTCTACAAGCATTTGGACATACTCAAACATTGTTAAATTAAGTACCTGGTAAAAGAAGAAGTATAAAAATTAAAAAAATTGTTTTTGCCTAGTAGGTGATTTGGTTCAGCCGGATGAATCTCACCCGCGTTGTAAAGGTTTCATTATTTTACTTCACAAAAGTCAACAGATGGAAGAGTTGAAGAAATGTGGATGTTCAAACATGGGTAGAATTGTGAATGTTACACAGTGTGTAACGTGGCCACTTAAACCAGCCAATGACCGTTCATAAGCCCTGTAAATGCCTAGACTTCCATATTCCCTTCTCAAAAATGTTTTCCCTCTCTGTTGAAATAAATTAAAATATTTAAAGCATTCACTTTGTGGTAAAACATTTTATAATAAAATATTTTACATCAACCATGTCGGAAATCGAACCCAACACCTCTTGCATGGCAGGCTAACGCGCTGACCGTACACCTCGAGGTTGAAAAATTGATTAATCTCACCCACATGATAAAGGTTTTAGCTCTTTCACTTCACAAACTTCAACAGATGGAAGAGTTTAGAAAATATGAATTTTTTAACAAAAACAAAAGGATGAATGTTACACAGTGTGTAAAGTGGTCACATGAACCAGTGACTGTCGGACCATAACTCCTGTAAATGCCTACTCTTTGATAAATGATATTCAGGTGGTACTGTAAAAGGGATTGCACCAAATAGCTTAATCCGTGAGGCGAAACATATGCACCAAGGTGTATATTCTTAATTCTGTAATGTCCGGCCGGTAAAACAACTTTGTGATTACAAATTGATTGTAGATCCGGAATTAAAAAAAAACATTTTTCCTCTGTAGCAACACTAGATTAAAAACAAAGGGTTCCCTGGTCAATATGTTTCTTTTTTGGGTGATACTCTGTGTGTTGGATTCGTTCTGACGTTTCGGCTACCATTGCAGGAGCCATCCTCAGGGTAAAGTGTGTGTTAACAATTAAACACACACGGTATCACCAAAAAAAGAAACAACTTAATAACAGTGACCGTGAAAACCTTCGCATTTGGTTTCCTGACCTTTTTTTAAAAAATAGTGAAGGAGAATAAATTATTGTATTTTTATTTTGTTATGTCCTTTTTGTTTGGAAAAGAACTTGTTTATATGTACCCTATTTTAAGATTCAAAACAAAAAATAAAACTTTAAAAAAAGTGCGTTGTGAGAACGCGCCTTAAGAACGATCAAGATTAATCGACATAATTTATTTGAATTTAGAATGAAGAATGACAATTTGTTTTTTTTTCTAGAATGAATTTGCATGTATTCAAAATGTCTTTAACAATTCTCATTTGAAATGAATACTACCGCCATTATACAATTTTCCCGAAGGGGTAAGGAGAGGGGACAGACCGCCACACGCGTCTATCCTTACGAATATTCCTGGCTTCTCCCACGTTCATACCCCTTGTTGTTCATGCCCTTCGGGTCTGTCTGGTTTTGATATGACCAGAATTAAAAGTACTGAGAACTCTTTACAACTTCCTGGTGCAAAGCAGGCTCGAGAGTGGCTCGACGATTTGGGAGCCACATGAACTGAGTTACTTTCTTATGAAAGAGAAAATCCAAAAGAAGTTTCTGAGATATCTCTACATGAGAGAGTGCGGGTATTATCCTCGGCTCTACCAGACCGCGTTTCTCCAGGGTATGCTCGGCCACAACAGTTTAGAGACTAGAAGGAATGTATTTGACTACGCATTTTTATCGATTATTGCGCGGTATTGTCGATAATTATGAGATTATGATGAGCATTTGTTTGTATGTTCCTGATAATTACCTAAGACAGCGTCAGAATAGATTGTTTCATATTTTGATATACAGGAGCACCCTGCCGTTGGAAAGGCTATCGCTATGCAGAACAACGTCGCTCTGGATGTTGATCTGTTCCATGTATCCGAAGGGGTTTTCCCGAGCAGGATTCTCCTATTACTTTGACTAGAGCCCCATCATGTATATTTTATTTTTAAATAAATGAATTGAATAAAAAAATGGGTTTTTCTGATCATGCCACGTCTTCCTTGGTCATTCTCATCCCGAGTTAGCGTTCACTCTTGCATGTATCTGTTTTACCATTCTTTCGTCGTCCATTCGTTCTACATGACCAAACCATCTCAGTGACCTTTTCTTAATCTTATCAATTGTATGTCTCAGATTTGCACTCTCGCCTGATAACATCATTCGAAACTCTATCGTAGATGGATTTTCAACATATCTGTCTAAGAGATAACATCGCGGCCTCCGTGGTGTAGTGGTCAAGACGCTTGACTCACGCACGGAAGGTTCCGGGTTCGATTCCCGGTGAGAACACAAAAATAAAATGTGATTTTTCTCAAGCCTGGGTGCTCTGTGATGTAATTCACCACTGTAATTAGGCCTCCTGGCCTGTTGTGGTGCAAAAAAAATGTAAAATGTAAAAAAAAACATTTTAACTGCGTTTTCTCTGCTTTCATATTTCCTTTGTCAGTTCCATGTTTTACTTTATTACCTGAGTATTGGGACTACAACTCCGTTGTGCACTGCCAGTCTAACTTTTATTCAAATAACACGATTTAAATTTAAAAAAGTATGTTTATACATCATATAACACAACGTATTTTACTTTAATTTTAAGTACGAAATCGGGATCCTTTTCTTTATATTTGACACTAAAAAGGTTATATAAAGGCTTTTTTCCAGGTTTTAAAACGTAAATGTTAGGGTATTTAAAGTAAACTTTAAAATCTCCACCAAAACCGGAAAATTAGTAAACTATACATAAAAACCTACCTACCCAAATAATAGCGTAATTCAAAATCCTCTCTAAATCTCGCAAAAACAGATTTGAAGCATACTATCTGAATCCGCAATCTAAGCATTATCCATTGTAGTTGGTAAAACATAATTAGAAATCTCACATTTATTTTTTCAAAGTTGTGGATTAAACCATCACTCGTCTTTTATTTCTGTAATAAATTACAATGAGCTTCCAACAAGAATTTTCACTTACAAACTTAAATGTTTTTTTTAAAAAGCTAGGTTCGAGCCTCGGACGTCTGATTCGGGGTCTGCAACGCTACCGCAGTATCCCCAACCCGACTCGCTTCGTAATTTCACGTTTAATGTTTTGATCCCTCTGTGCCAAGTTTTGTTATAAATTTTTAATGTGCCTCCCCTCCGTGCGCCCGCCCCAGTCGACCCATTTCTCTGCGGACCCCGGCGCATTTAGTCACACAGTGACTTGCAAAAATAAAGTTTACGGGTAAAATGGTGGACAATGAGGCGTGACGTCAGCTAATGGCTCCTAAATGTCAGCTCTGAGCTTTTACTGGAAAACTCGAACGAAATAATTAAGAGCCAGAATGCATGAACATTGGCTGGCTGCTTATTGCCAAAAGGCAATTATCTCCAACCAACAAATAAAAGAATTGTGTTGTTTTTTTTACATTTTTAACAATATTTTGAGTTTGTATCTGCGACACGTAGCTATGAGAAGTTACCTTTATAGGTTTAAATTAAGGAATGATGACTATTGTCCATGGATTGATATTTCTTAGAGCAATCGAACATCTGTTATTTCATTGCCCATTTTTCAGTTTACAAAGCCATAATCTTTAAGCTAAATGCAAGAAAGATATATTTTTTTCTTAAAAGTAATTATCACGCAGGATTGTTCTAAAACATTGCAACAATGGTAATTGGACTCTTTATAAATTTATTTATTTTACAGAAACAAACAGTCAACAATAAAATAATAATATAAAAAAAAGATACGGTTCAAAGACAGACCAGCGAAGTTTCTAAATAAATATCATACATATTAAATTGTGGTACAACAAAAGGGTGTGTTTATGTGTATTTGCATGAGATAAAAAGTATAGGTGTGTGTGTGTATGTGGAATTAAAGTGTTTAGGTGTGTGTAAGTGTGAGCATCATTAAATAGCAAGTGGGATCGTATCGCAGCCAGAAAGAATCAGTCTTAAATTATTTTGAAATAAATTAAGAGGCGTGTTAAATATATCAAAAGATGAAAAAAAGCATTATGGTTAGAGCAAGAACGATAGAGGAAAGAGTGTTGTGCATAGTAAGTGCTACAGACTGGCAGATGGAATAAATACTTATTTCTTGTCACGCGAAAGTGGACATTGAGGTTAATTTTGGAGAGTAGGTTAAAAGAGTCTACTTTATTATTTTATAATTTATGTAAATAGCATAACTCAGATACTGTGCGTCTATTTTCAAGGGTAAACAATCCGTTTTGTAAAGCAGATTGTGGCTGTAAGTCCAAAGCGTTTTATTTTTTTCATAATCTAGGTATTTAAAAACGTTAAACATTTAAAATCCTTTCTAAGTTTGTTATGTATTGTGCTCCACACAACGGATGCTAACTCCAAGTTACTGCGTACAAAAGTGTTGTGTAAAGTTTTCAATGTGCTTGGTTTTTTAAAGGGTTTGGAAATTCTCAAAATGAAGCCCAGCATTTGGTAAACTTTTTCAACAATAGAATTTATGTGAGACCCAAACAGCAATCTACAATCGAGAATAACTCCTGAATCTCTAATCTCGCTACACCGTGATACAGAATTATTTTTGATCGTATAATTGTGCGCAAATTTGTTTTTATTTTTAAGTAAATGTCATCGAATAACATTTTGAGGTATTTATTCTTGTGTGGCTGTGATGTCACAGTAGTTGACATAAGATACAAGACTTGATATATCTCTCTAATTTTTTTAAACGAAGAATTCGTATTTTTTGTAATCTTCGAATCAACATTTTCACACCCGATTTGGAAAGTAAAATTTGTACGACTATGCGAAATGTTAAAACATAAAATATTTATCTTTGCTACGCAAAGAATGAATGTCCGCTAATTCAGCAACAGATCTATACAGATACCTTATATAAGAGAGAGCACGAAGATAGAAGTCATAACAAGGAAGACAGCGACGCTGTTCTACGGTGGGTGTTGTCTTAAACAGATTCAGTTTTCAGTCAGTTGATGACAGTGATGAGGAACGCACGCGCGTAACATGAAAGGCGTATTTGTGATTTTTAATTTATTTTGCTATAACAGGGCTAAATAATATGTTTATTCGATACACTATGGAAAAGTAACTATTAAACAATATGTCTCCATGTTATTTTTTTTTCAAATGTCCGAACTTTAGGATATTCCATCTTTTACTAGTGGTAACATGATGTTACATCACCGCGCGCAAAGGGATTATTTACCACAGTCTTTTAAGGGTTAATGTGAAATTGATTTTTATTACAGTAATCAATAAGACGATGCAGATCTTCTTGGATATTTACACAGTGCGATATATTGTTGCCATTGGCAAAGATCAACGATAAGTAGAGGTTCAAAAATTTTAATGCACTGACTTATATCATTAATATAGAGTAAAAATAGAATGGGGCCTAAATGGGAACCCTGCGGAACACCAGAGCTGCAGTATTTGAAACTAGATAAGGCACCGTTTATAGCTACTGCCTGAGATCCTTTTTAACGCAAGAATTCAACCACCTTAAAAGATCACCATGAATTCCATAACATTCCAGGTAAAGGTAAAAAACCAAAATCAGTGATCAAACATCTAATTTCCAATATAAACGATAAAACGTTTTCCGAGTACCTTAGCCTTGTATATGACACGCAAAGCTTCTATACTCAGGGGTCCAAATATATTTAATAAAAAACAAAAAAATTATCTCTGGCTGCTAAATTATTATACTTGTAGGATTTAGGTTTTTGCTGGGTGTGGTGATCCCGTCCCAGTTGGAGGTTGTCAGAGACGTGGTTGCGGTTTAAGTGCTGATTTATTACATGTCGAATAAGATACAGCACTTGGCTGTGTAGCACGAGCGTAGCGGCGATGATGGGTTCAAGAGACTGCACTTGAACTACATGCTGAAACTGTATGATTTCGTCGAGCTGGACTGACTGACTAAACTTGTTGGGCTGATTGACTTCAATGGCTCTGTTTATAGACGACGTTCCTTTGTTGTTCATTTCTTCGTGGTAGTGACGATGCGAATGTACTCCAGAACGATGCCTTCTGGTTTCAAGTGCATTACTCAAAGAGTTGCATTATACGTATGTATTGGATTCGATAGAAAATGATGACATTGCGTCGTCGGTCATTAGTCTACTTCAGGTGAACTAATTGAACATGTGTGTGTCATCGATTATGGACTATGGCCCTACATACTGGTGTAAAAAGAAATAAAAAAAAGAAAAGTTGTTTTCAGGCGTTGCCTAGTAGGTGAATTGGTTCAGCTGGATGATAAAGGCTTCAGATCTTTTACTTAATAAAAATCGGAAGAGTTGAGAAAATGTGGGAGTTTAAACATGGGTGGAATGGCGAATGAACCACGGCCACTTAAACCGGCCAATGAAAGGTCATAATAATAATATCGATCGGGTTGTGGTCCCGTGGTTAGTGTCTCGGACTCACGGCTCAAAGATCCGTGGTTCGGATTCCATTCTACCCCAACTTGATCCCATTTTCTAATTGTGAGTTATTTACAACTCGTTGCAAATGGCCCTCAAAATGAAATGTTCATTAGAACGCAAATATTTCATTTAAAAAAAAAAAAATTGGCAGATTTACATAGCGCTATTTTTGTATAAAATATCCTCAAGGGCGTTTTACAATTGTATACGTAAACTTACATTCTAACTAAGCCAAAGTGACAGTATATTTTCCCAAATTCACTCTGCTTTCATCATCTATCTGCCAGTTCCATGTTTCATGTCCATAAATGAATACCGGGACTAAAACTCTAAGTTCGCTGTTCATTTAGTTGCCTACATTCACTACCCTTTAACGTCTTTCGTCTGACGAAAACACATTTTACAAGTACAAAAATTCTTCTACATTAATATCAATGTCAAGAATTGTAAACAAAGTATTAACAATTCAAAACTAATAATTTTATATTATTTCATTGTTTCAGAGCATTACCACATATTTGTTGGAGACCTGAGTCCAGAAATAGAGACGCAAACACTAAGAGAAGCATTCACACCATTTGGAGAAATATCGTGAGTATATTCTATTTTTGTATTTTTGATTCGGATCTCACCTCTGGAAGCAATTTTCCCCAATACCACCTCAACCCAAGAACAAACTTCCTCTCTAGCAGAGTGGTTACAGACAGGGACCATTTACCAAACATACTTGTCACATAAGTAAGCCGGTTTTGAATAAACCCAAATCCTCACGAGTCACGATGTGTTCACGAGCTACGTGCATCGCTTCAAGATCTTCGAGGTCGACAGCTACCCATGCGATAGTGAAACACCCAAGATGTCCCTCGTCTGTTGTTGCATTGCCTCCTTTTCAGCTCTCAGAGACAACAGCTACAGACGCGATGCAGAAATAAAGGCAAAAACCTATGCGATGCTGGATTAGTGACCTTTCATAAAAAGCTCACACGATCTTACATGGTCAAGTTAGTGCAGGACATTGGAGTGCAAAACAAACCAAATAAGGACACAAAATGGCGAACACTCTTTTAGTGGATCGAGAGGCCTGTTGTTGACTGACTGAAGGGTTTTAAGTGGTTTCTTCTTTACAAGAGCAAAGACTAAAAAGTTCTTGATTGACCCATTTTATAATATTTCTCCTGATCTCAACACTTAAAGATAAAATAGAAGCTTCTTTAAAACAGATCAAATCCACATTGAGCCATATAAACCATGTAAATAATATGCAAGGTAAATAAAAAATGCAACTCCCATCTAAAAAAAAAAATGTACAAAAAACGAAACAATTATTTTTATTTTTTGTATAATTTTTTGAAAATTGGCGGACTTATTGCCAAATGTCAATTTTTTCCAATCAACCAATAAAATGAAATTTTTTTTTTTATAATTTAAGTTTCAAAATATATTCAATAGAAAATAAAAAAAAAGGTTAAGATTTAAAAAAATATATAAATAATTGGATTTGTACATAAATTACCTTACATCAAAATTATTACTCAATGGGAAAAAGGAAAAAAGAGTAAAGTAAAAGAGAAGAAATAAAGGAGGGAAAGGAGATGTTTCTTTTGGCGTAATTTAAACAGAGATACTGTAGTAACATCTTTGATGGCGGATGGGAGATGATTCCACAGTCAAGCAGCATGGACATAATATGAATTAGAGAAGAAAGCAGAATTGTGGATGGGTATTAAAAAGATGCATTTTGAATTAGAACGAAGAGGTAAACCATGAACTGATAAGCGTTGACGGAGGTATATTGGAGCGTTAGGACTATGAAGTACATTGAACAGAAGTGAGATGGAGTGATAGTCTCTTCTCTGTCTAATTTTGAGCGATTTCAGTTGCCTACGATAATCAGAAATGTGGTCATATTTCCCAAGTCCAAAAATGTACCTTATGCATGTATTCTGAAGTCGTTAAAGTTTATCAAGTTGTTCATGGCTTAAATCAGTCATGGAAACATCAGCGTAATCTAGAATGGGAAGTAGTAATATTTGTACGAGATTTTAAGAAGAGAGCAGACTTGATAGAGAAAGATATACTAAATGGCCACTACGAATGCCCCCTGCAACAGATGCATGAAATCAACCCAAGCACTCATTACTGGAAGCTCTATTCTTTCCTATTTTACCTCAACCCTGGAACAAACTTCCTCTCAAGCAGAGTGGTTTGTGGTTGGTAGCTTTTACCAAACATGCTGGTTAGGGTGAGCCGATACTATTTTTTTCCGAATTTTGAAATGAAAGGGGTCTAAAAAGTTGCATTTTGAATCACATTGAACGTAAAAATTATTATAAAAATATTTCATACTCTATTTTTTATTTCATAATATAAACAACTCCCTAGGGAGGAAATCCAGCCAGTCTGCAAGTATTTGGACACAATCAAACATTGTTGAATTACTACCTGGTAAAAGAAGAAGTATAAAAATTGGAAAATTGTTTTCAGGCGTTGCCTAGTAGGTGATTTGGTTCAGCCGGATGAATCTCACCCACGTGATAAAGGTTTCAGCTCTTTTACTTCACAGGAGTCAACAGATGAAACTATAGTAGTGGTTTTGTAAAATAATAAAATTGTGTAACACCAATAACAAAGTTTTATTTTCATAATAATTTATAATGAAGTGTTACGAAGCGAATGCCGATTTAATTAAAAATTATTTTTTTCTCATTACTTTACTTGAATCAAATGAAACAAATAAAATAAAAAAATATCATCTTAAAAGCGAAATTGACATAAGCTTTCTTGGAATCTTAAAGTAATCATTTTTTTCATTTCGGGATTTTTAAATGCCAGGTTTTTGACAGAGAAATGTCTTAATATTCCATTACATTAAGAATTTCGTTAAAGAAAACACAGTTTTATGTTAAATCATTATTGTTTAAAAGCTTAAGAAAGCTTTGGGAATTTTTAAATCGGGTAAGAAAATACAACATTCTTTTCTAGAGGAATAAAACAGACAGCTAGTCTACTTTAAGTATTTTCTTTTCATTTCTTTAGAAAAATATTATTTATATACGGAGATTTTTTTGTTTATCTTGAACAATACGTATTTTATTTTTTTTATTTTTTTTTTCTTTTTTTAAATTCAAAACAATTTTTTTTTTAAATTCCCGCCAAACTGCAGAAGCAGTTTTTTTGCAGGGATTTCTCTCTTTAAACATTTTTGTAACATAATATAATAAATGTTTACATAAAATATTTTTTTTTTAAAAATCTTAAAAATATCAATAAAATAAAAGTTTAAAAAAAATTAAATACAAGTTAATCAAGTCTTTTTTGAAAACGAAATATATAAAAAATAATAAACAAACACTTTTTTTGACACTGTTTTAAATTGTTTGGTTTCCCCATTTTTTTTTTTTTTTTTTTATAGACTAAACTTAGAATTTAAGAAAAAGATTTTTAAAACCAATTTTACTTTGTTTTTATTCATATCACTATTTTTTATTTCGTCCGGGAGTCTCTTTACTATGCGAGGGAGTATATACGCCCTGGTCCTCTCTCCATACGCATTTATGGCTCTTCTTTCTATGAAGTTTCCTCTCGCTTTTTGGCGCGTTTCATGCTTATGTGATATTGGCGTTTTATAGAAATCCATGAAGTCCTCTGTTACCAGGCGATAGTATATCATATTCTGTACCGTCAAAACTTTACACATCGGGAAAAGATTTTCGTAGTCATTTTGAGTTATTAAGTTGGTTTTACTTGCTAACATTTTAAGGAATCTAATTTGTAATTTTTTTATCCTATTTGTATACGTTGTAAATGTTAGCCCGTAACAACTCACTCCATACGATATAATTGACTTATGAACTCTGCAGGATTATTTATAGCTTCAAATATCTTCCGATCGCAAGATCTACTACGTATGCAAGGGAAGCGATTTTCTGATGAATGTCGATAAATCGAATGTGGTAGTTTTTGAATGAAATGAAAGTATTTAAATTTATTTCAACAGAGCTCCCTCTCAGAATCTCCCATCAACGGGTGATATAAAACTAATGTAGTAAACAAATAATATTGTTCACAATGTCATAGAGTTTATAAACAAAAAATTATCAAATTAATCAGTGAAACTTAGAGCTGGGGGGTTATTTTCCACGTATCTAAGGTGTTTTTATTTTATTTTATTTTATTTTATTTTATTTAGAAAACATACAGTCATACAAAATAAGTACTAGAAACAACAATTTTTTAACATAAAAAGACCAATTAAGTTTTCATAAATTAAAAAGATATAAACATTAAATGTGACAAAAAATAAAAAATAAATAAGAATTTTAAGTGAAAAAAGGATAATTGTTGACATTTGCGTTTTCCATAGAGGTAATAAATTAAAATAAATAAAAATACCGAATGCACACTCCGAGCCATCCACGCACACACATGAACGCACATATAAAACATACACAAACATATACATTACATATAAATGGATAGTTATCTAAAGTACAGATATGAAAACATGATCAATGAGGAACAGGACATTATTTATGACCTTTTCTTTCTAACTGCAACTAGATAACTTTTTAAACAAACTAAGCAATTAAATATAACTGAACTCTTTCAACTAAAATCAATCGATGTATGATAGGTGGAGAATGTCGAGATCGGTTAAGTGTGTAAGGCTGAGACATGCATCGTCGACAGAATCAAGAAAGGGGTGCTGCGTTAGTTTGGACATGTAGAGCGAATGGACAGTGAAAGAACTGCTAAAAGGATCTACGATGCAAATGTTGATGGATGCAGAAAACGAGGAAGACCGAGAAAGACATGGCACGATCGAGTCCATCGAATACTTGAAGATGGACATGTCAGAAGTAGGAATAATCGGCGTGCGCGCGTGAGAAGAGGTATGAATGTAAAGGAAACGAGGTCTGTATGCCAAGATAGAGTGTTATGGCATTCTATTCTCTCTGCCTACCCCTACGGGGAAACGGCGTGATAGTTTGTTTGTTTATAATTTATGATGAGAAAGTAGTTCTAAAAGGCACGTTTAAGCCGGAAGCAAACGGGGTTTCCATGGCAGTTAAATCCAGTCCTCGTCTACAAAAATTTAGAATTACTAAAAATTTAACAAGATGTTTTTTCATCTAAATTCCGCGAGTAAATGTGTATATTTTATGTATGCGAGAGGTAAATTGCAGTAACTCAAAATATAAAGTAATTGAGTTATAACTCTCTCGAAACCTAATTTTTCGTCCTCTATTACGAGGTAAATAGCAGTAACTCATTACTAATTACTTTAACAACAGGATAATTGAACAATTGAATATTAAAAAATGCCAGATAATAGACTAGTAAATTCATCACACGACTTGGAATTTTTGGGATACATCTTCCGGCTTTTCGTAGATTTCTTCGCGACTAAACAGTGTGGGATGAAGTTGGTTTGGCATGGTTTAGCTCAAAGTTTTTGGTCTTTCGTTTTTTTTAATATATTGTATACTATTATTGTTTTTCCCTTGTTTGTTTTTGCTAAATAGTTTTATGTTCTTTTTGTTCAGTTTCTTGCATTTATGTTTCTTCGTGTAACTGTTGTAATTGGCTTAAGCCGTATATATATAGTAAATAAATTAATAAATAATGAGATTTTTTAGAATAAAAAATCCCATGTTGTTTGATTATCTGATGGGTAATATACAATTGTATCTTTATATATATAATAGGGTATTATAACTCGGGAGGAATATCGCATTTAACCTACTCTACAAATAAAAGATTTTTCAATGATTCTCCTAGTGTTTATATGAGCCCTTATAATTAATATTTTCATTCATTATTTTTGTTTCGAAAATAAGGTCTTTCGAAAACGATCGTTTCGTAAGTTGGTAATAAATTTTGTCACAGAAGTTCACGAGTAATGCATTCATTTTAATGTTGGTAATGCCACAGGCCACAGATAAAAATATAAGGAGAGTTGTCTATGCATATTATCTTAAGCCCCTCCTCCCCCTTTACCCACTCCACACTCCAGTTCCAGGCGCTGACAGATGAAAGTTAAAACGGATTACATCTTACATCTCGAATTTCTTTTATTATTTTATGTATTGAATTTAATATTAGTATTACCAAAAATAATATTAAATTCAATACATTGAAAAAAAATCGTGTTCCCACATAATTACACCCCTCTGTTGGTGAGAAGATTGGAGTTTGACGTTTGCAAAAATAATGCCATATTTGAAAAAATATTTATTTTATGTTTTGGAATTTAACCATAAACTAGTACCTACTTAAATTCAATATTTGAATATGAACTATTTTTAGTTCTGGAATTTAATCACAAACAAGTACCTAGGTACCTACTTTTCAATAAAAAGTATTTTTCAAGGCAAGCCAACGTTCGGGCAGGACAACGAGTGTCGGGTCAGCTAGTATTGTTATAAATGGGTAGCATTGTGTGAATGAGCCAATGTTTTCGTCAATATTAGCCAGGCGCTCAACGGAATCAGTTCCGCAGAGTGTAAACTTCTTGTTTTTCGGTAGTTTTAAAACGTGTACAAATTTTAAATGTGATTAAATTATATTTTTACTAAAAAAAAATATCAATATTGACAATTAACAAAATGTTCAGTCAGTTATAAACATTAAACCTCGGTTGAGGGTCAAAAGTAGTATGGAATATTTTTTTCAATAACTTTTACGTTCTATGTTATCCAAAATGCAACTTTTAAGACCCCTTTCACTTTGATGTCTAAAAAAATAAAAAACTTCATACATTATTGGCCCACCCTAATATACAATAAGGTTTACTAACATTTTATTGAAATGTTTGACCAAAAATGTTCATTAATAAATGTTTTTTATTTATTTTTCAGGGATTGCCGAGTAGTTAGAGATCCACAGACTCTTAAATCCAAGGGTTATGGCTTCGTGTCCTTCCTTAAAAAAACGGTAAGTGTATTTTATTGTCAATTGAGTCCTGACGATAGGTTAGTAAATTTTTATAAATTTAAATACGCATTATTTTTTATTTTATTTATTTATGACGGCCGTGGCCAATGAGGATCTTCAGCCTTACGGGAAATTGGATACAATTAATGTTTTCTTGCGCGTGGCAAAAATTGGACAGTTAAATTGTACGGCTAAGTTTCCTAAAAAAGTACGAAAAATTGTTATATTTTTTTGGATAAAAACAAACTACTTTAAACGGCGTCACTGGCTCATATGAATCAACAAAAGATGAGAGAGTTATTGAAGATTTCCGGTTTACTAGCTGAAAATGGAAATGAGACAACTGTTCGAGAATAAGCGGAAGAGAACATTTGACATCACACGCGGAGCCATTCCAGAACTAGCAAACTTTTGCAAATAAATGTTTGTCGCGAGAAACAAAATTAGCAGTTCACAACGGAGTCCTGGTCCCGATTCTTATGTATGGGAGCGAAGTATGGACTTGGAAAAACAGGGATGAAAGTAGGCTGAATGCTGTCGAAATGCGATCTCTCGGGTGAATGTGTGGTAAAACTATGTACGATAGATGCACAAATGTCGAGATCCATACATTATGTAAAGCTGAGACAAGCATTATCGACAAACTCAAGAAGGGAGCTCTGCGCTGGTTGAAACATGTAGAGCGAATGGACAGCGAAAGAACGGCTAAGAATATTTACAATGCGAATGTTGATGGATGCAGAAATAGACGAAGACTGAGAAAGACATGGCATGACCAAATCCAACAAATACTTGAAGATGATCTTGTCAAAAGTCAGAATGATCGGCGCGCGTGCATGAGAAGATGTATGAATATAGATGAACGAGATCTGTATGCAAAGATAGAGTGATGTGGCGTTATATCCTCTCTGCCTACCGTTACGGGGAAGCGGCGTGATGGATTTTTGTTGTTGTTGAAAACTTAAAACAAATCGTAGCGCTGATAATACGATCATACAAATTGAAATTTATTTTAAAGTTTATAAACAAATAAAAAAATATTTTACAAACCACTGGACTTTTTCTCATTTGTATAAATTTCAAAACACGTTGAAAAGTTATAAAATATATATAAATTTCACATAGGCACATTATGAATTTTGTATACGTTAGCATAAATAAATTTAATATTGCGTATTTATAAACTCTTTGATTTTTTTATTTTATTTCTTAAGTTAGCTTATATTACAATTAATTTAAAAATAATATTGACACTTACTTTAAAACATATCTTTTAGCATCATCTGAGAGAAAAATTTATTTATTTATTTAACACTTTAAATACATATGCAATTTATATACATATAAAATTTGCCAGTTGATGCCGCCCGTCAATAAATAAATGCGTTTGTAGTGTCTAGAGTCGATTAGTGTAATGGTATCTACGCAGGTCTACCAATGAACAAAATGACTCGCCTACAATCTGTATTGAATGCCGCAGCGAGACTTATTTTTGTAATCTCTAGTTCAGTCATATCACTCCACTACTTCGGGAATTTCACTGACTACGTTTTCCACAGATAGTGGAATACAAACTCTGTTGGCTTATGTATAAGTCACTGCACAACTCTGCTCAGGAATATCCAAGGGAACTCTGCATTCCAGATGAACTAGCTGACAGACGTCTTACGCTTAGATCAGCTACATCTACGTCGAAAGGAAAGGTTATTATACCTCTACGCAAACAGCGCACTAAATTCAGCGAACGCGCTTTTGCGGTCGCAGGCGCTACGGCATGGAATGCTCTCCCAGCAGAAGTCCGAAACTGTGAGAGTGAAGTGATGTTTCGGAAGAAACTTAAAACCCACTTGTTCTCTAAATCATTTGAACAAATTCTTAGCATGTGGTGACAAAGTACATTATTTTTCTTAAATCAAAAAGTTAAAATTAAATTTATATCTTCATATACTCGCGTTGTAAAGCGCCCTTGAGGGATTATATTCCGAAGATGGCGCTATATAAGTTATCCATTATAATAATAATAATAAGAGCGGGCTTATTGCCTTAAGGCAATTTCTTCCTACCTACCCAAACCGTTCAGTTTGAGAAAATAATTAGTTAATATTGAATCTTACGATTATATACACAATTAAAAACTAAGATTAAAAAAACAAAAAAAAATAACACTATACTATGAAGAGAAGAGAGGGGATGGGAAGGAAAGAAGAAGGATAAAGGAACAACTTAAATATTTAGATGGTGACATTTCGATCTTGACTTAAATGTAAATAAAGAAGGGGCGCCTCTAACATAAGTGGGTAGATTATTACACAATTGAGTAGCTACTACTGTGAAAGAGGAGGCAAAAAAATTAGTAGAGCGATGACAGGGTATTAAAAGGGTTCTCTCGTTACTAGAGCGAAGAGATATTCCGTGTTTTGAAAGAGGTTGGAAGAGCTCTCTCAGATAAACAGGCAAATTGGGTCATTTAAAATATTGTGAAGAAGTGATAGAATGTGAATGTTTCTTCTATGCCTGATACTGAGCCAGTGTAGTTGCGTGCGGTATTCGGTTATGTGGTCGAAAATGCGAAAACTCTTTTCAGTTCACGGCTAACAGTTATTACACTACAGCTTGCCCACCACAAACCGCACTCCGCATCTGAGGACATAAGTCTTAAGGGGTAGGCAGAGAGAACAGACCGCCACACACGTCCATCCTGGCATACATTCCTAGTTTCTTTCACATGCATACGTCTTGTCATGTTCATTTACATGCCCTTCGGTTCTGCCTGCTTTTGACATGACCCGACTTAAGATTTTGGTTTATCTGATCATGCCACGTCTTCCTCGGTCGTCCTCGTCTTACATTACCGTTTATTTTCAAAGAGATTAGTCTGAATATTGTTAATTTCACAAATAAAACGGTTTTGTTCAACCGTTATTAAAATAACCCTTAAGAGCTGCGTGGGCTAAAATATCTGGCGACACCCTCACTTTCCATTATGTTATAACCCAACTCTACAAAGGGCTTTTGGCCTCACAGAGTTAAGAATGCGTTATTATTTTTTGTAATATGTATATTTACATGTACAAATAAATAAAAATAAATAAAATCAATTACTGGATCCTATGAGAAAACTTTCCGCGAACATACTTTAAATTAAATTTTTTTAGAGGGTTTTATTATAGGAACCATAACATGAACATAAAAATAAACAACGAAACTCTTAAAGAACTAGAACATGTGACTTACCTAGGACTCACAATGGACAGACAATTAAAATGGACAAAACACATAGACGGACTCACTAAAGTAATGGCATCACTACATAGCCTCTTCTACAAAATTAAAGATTTTATATCAAGAAAGGAAAACATTATGATGTACGAAGCCCATGTCAAAAGTTAATTGAGTTACATGATCGCCTTCTGGGGAACTGGTAACAAGACAGACATAACAAAAATACAAAGACAACAAAATAAAATCCTTAAACTAACATACAACCTACCCTACCTGACCTCTACGACTGAACTGTACAAAAAAACACACCAGTTTGACATAAACTACTTGACTAAAATTGAGACCTTAAAAATTGTGCACAAAATAACACTGGGAAATATACAAGACGACGACATAATATAAGCCAAAAATGCTGACATACACAAAAATAACACCAGACAACAAAAACACTATCATATTGAAAAAGCAAAGACAAACACAGGACAGTCAAAAATACTACATAATGGACTTAAACACTACAACGACCTACCTTACTACTTGAAAACTTTTAATGGAGACAAATTTAAAATCAATCTGAAAAAGCACATGATGACTGAACTAACTAGACTAGACGAGACATAAAATGACTAGACAATATCAAATTTCTAATGTAACCCTAACGGAATTTTTAAAATTGTAAATAAATAAAAAAAAAAGAATGTGGTTCGCCACGCTTTAATACATATTTTTTAGAACACGTTGCATATTAATTTTTGTAGGTCTAGTAAATGTGGCAACGCTCGTAAAAATAAGGGTTGATTGAAATTTTTGGGTGTGTTTCGCAGGGTGCGGCTAGGGTGGCTTGCGGGGTAGAAGTCGGTTGGAATTTTTATATACTTGTTAAACGTAAAAGGAACGTGACACGCTAATATAAAAAGTGGAAGAGCCATCGTAAAATATTAATTTGGCTGGTTTAATGATCGCTTTTCACCATTCGGCTCATGTTTCATCAACCATACTTTCTCACCTTTTCCGTCTGCTAACTTTTTTGAAGGTGGTGGATCCTTTATGAGTCTTCTTCTTCCGATGCCTTGTCGAATCTAAGTTTGATGTGGATTTAAATACTTTTGAAGAGATTCCATTAAAATAAAAAAAAATTTTTTTGGCTTAGTTAAATAGTCTATTGTTACAATAACAACAACAAAACCATCACGCCATTTCTCCGTAGGGGTAAACAGAGAGAATAAAACGCCATACCATTATGTCTTTGCAAACATACCTCGCTTCGTCTAAATTCATTCTTCTTCTCATGCACGCACGCCGATTATTCCTACTCTTAACATGTCCATCTTCGAGTATTTGATGGATTTGATCGTGCCATGTCTTTCTCGGTCTTCCTCATTTTTTTGCATTCATCGAAATTCGCATCGTAGATCCTTTTAGCCGTTCTTTCGCTGTCCATTCGCTCTACATGTCCGAACCAACGCAGCACCCCTTTCTCGATTCTGTCAATAATGCGTGTCTCAGCCTGACACAGTTCACGGATCTCGACATTTGTGCACCTGTCATAAATTGTTTTTTTTTAATAGTTTTTAGTTTATTGGGAAGATTATTATATTTTTTACACCTTTGAAGACAAAGCTATTTTGAGCATTAATTGTGTGGAATTTAGGAATTTTTATATTATGTTGGTATCTGAGTGCTTTATTCTTGTTAATTTTTTAATATTTTTTCTTCTTTATAAATTTGTATAACAGAATTTATTTTATAAAGAGTGTCTACTGTATGAACATTAATTATTTTATAAATACTTTCCGTATTGAATGTTGGAGGGTTTCTTTAAAATAACTTTAATAATTAATCTTTGTACTATTTTAAGAGGGTTTAATATATTGGCATATGCACCACCCCATCCTACAATACCATATTGTAACAAAGATTGTACAATTGAGTAAAAAGCTATTTTAAAATAATTTGTTTTTAAAATATTCTTTAATCTAATAAATAAGTATATAAATTTTCTATTTCGTTTAACTAGTTCACTAATATGATCTTTCCATTTAAAGTTTTGATCAATGTATAATATTTAATTTTATCTGTTGTATGAACAAGTATTGAACATGTAAGATTGCTCAATGATACTCTTATTTTGTTTTTTTTAATACTATTATATTTTACTATTATTTTTGTTGATTTTCATGATATTATTATTTTGTATATTTGATTATGTGTGATTCTTAATTTGTATAATTTATATTCTAAAAATTATTTCTGATTATCTTTTTTGCATTGTATTCTTTGGAATTTTATTATTTATTACTTATACTTTTTTTCATAGATTGTTATTCTATTGCATCACATGTCATTATAATTTAATCTAATTAATTTTACTAAGTATTTTTATTTTTAATTATTATGGCTTGACACGGGCTCAGCCTAAAAAGCCTTAATAAGTTAATTAATTAACATATTACAACAGAGATGAAGAACACTTAAGAGAAGGTAATATAGGAGTCTAGGCATCTACAGGGCTTATGACCTGTCAATGGCTGGTTTAAGTGGCCACTTTACACACTGTGTAACATTCACCATTCTGCCTATATTTGAACATCTATATTCCTTCAATTCTTTCATCTGTTGATGTTTGTGAAGTTAAAGAGCTGAAACCTTTATTTATGCGGGTGAGATTCATCTAATTGAATTATTTCACCTACATACTAGGCAACGCCTGAAAATGTTATTTTTTCAATTTCTATACTTTTTCATGGACCAGATAATTTATCAGCAATATTTTAAGTTTGTCTAAATTTTTGTAAACAAAGACTGGATGGAAGAATTGAAGGAATATGGATGTTCAAATATAGGCAGAATGGTGAATGTTACACAGTGTGTAAAGTGGCCACTTAAACCAGCCATTGACAGGTCATAAGCCCTGTAGATGCCTAGACTTCTATATTACCTTCTCTTAAGTGTTCTTCATCTCTGTTGTAATATGTTTATATAAACAGCTCCCCAGGGAGTTGAATGCAGTCCTTGTTTACAAAAAATTGGACAAACTCAAAAAATTGTTGAAGTTCATTAATGTTTAAACTAGTGTAATTTTGAATGAATAAATAAATAAATTAAAAAACACTTTACTACGAAGAGAGGAGGGGGATGGGAAGGAAAGAAGAGGGATAAAGGAACAATTGAAATATTTAGATAGAACATTGAAATTGTTTAATATTTTTTTCAAATTTGAATATATTTTTGCAATGTACATAAACGTATTAAATAAATAAACAGAAATCGAAGATTGAAATTCTAAATTAAGGCTGTTTTGTTACAAAAAGTTCAAAATCACGTTTCTCGAAGCTTATTATAACACATTTGAAACCATCGTTGGCTAAAGGTGTATTTTGGCCAATTATTCTACCACGAGTAGACCAAGTCAACAACCCTTCAATCACAGCTGTTATTGTTAGGAGAAAGTAATTGCCCCTCGGTGTATTATTTGAACTCATTTTAAAGGGTCGTTCTCCGAAGTACGGACAAGAAATCTGAAGAAAGTTGGATGTAAATTTGTTGCAATACAGAGTAAGAGCATTTTTCAAAAGAAAATGTGTAAGTCTAGGCATTTACAAGGCTTATGACTTGTTATTTGCTGGATTAAGTGGCCACTTTTGCACTGTGTAAGATTCACCTTTAAACATCCATCCACGTTTTCTCAACTCTTCCTCCTGTTGACTTTTGTGAAGAAAAGCAGCTGAAACTTTTAGTATGGGGATGAGATTCACCCGGGCGAACTCATTTACCTACTAGACAACGCTTGAAAACTATTTTTTTAATTTTCTTTCTTCTTCTTATACCAGTTTTTTATAATTTACATATTTTTATATTTTATTTTATTTTATTTTTATTTTTATTTCATTGGAAAGCCAACAGACATTTATAAGAATCAATTATACCATAAATATATATCATAAAGTCCAATTAGAGGCTTCCACATAATATTGTTATTGTAAATGTTGTCACATAAAAATTATACATAACATAAATACATGAAATATGAAATATAACATGAAATATTTGGGGATAATACTTGATTCAAAATTGACATTAAATGCAAATTTTGAACACGTTAATAAAAAAATATCAAAAAAAATATTTTTTCTTAATAGATTGAGAAATAAATTAAATAAAGATACTGCAGAACTAATTTACAAAACAATCATTCTTCCACATATAGATTACTGCTCAACAATATTATTTTTAGCAAACGAAGGAAATTTAAATAAACTAGAAATTTTACAAAATAAAGCGATGAGAATAGTTCTTAAGAAAAATAAATATAGCAATGTAAAAAAAATGAGAGATGAACTAAAATGGTTATCTGTAAGAAGGAGACTTAAATTTAATATGTTGATATTTATACATAAATTTTGTTCACGATAAATTACCAAAATATTTTAAGGATAAAGTTGTCTTAAACAAAAATTGTCATGAATATGCTACTAGACAAAAGGATAAAATAAGACTACCATTATTGAAAAGAGCTGAGTCGCAAAATTGTTTGATGTATAAGGGTTTAAAAATGTATGAAGAATGAAAAGTGTCTGAAAGAATTTAAAAATAAATGTATAAGTTACTGTAAGAAAATCTAAATATATATAGATGATGTAAATGTACATAATAGTTTATATTAGTTTTAATATAAGCTAACTTAAGAAATAAATAATAAATAAAATAACTAATCATACAAAACTTATAATATTACTAGAAATGTAAATGAATATTGGTCACACAGTTGCACATTACAATAAATAATACAACTATAGTTGACCATACAGTGTTCATTTATTATGTGCCTACTGCCTACATACAGAACTGCACATCACCCGCATAATATAGGCTGCGGATTCAAGGCGCAACATCATAACTTGAATTATTTTTGAAAATTTCACTTTTAAAGGAAGTTAAAGATATGTTATTAATATCAATACAATTTAATTTCTGATTACACATATGGCAGGTTCTATTTACAAATGAATTTTGAAAAGATTTAGTTTTACATTTAGAAATTTTAAAAAGAGACTGGTTTTTTAAAAATTAATAAGTGACAGAATCTTAGGGCAATCTATCATGTTATTCAAAGTTTTATACATAAAAATATATTTATACTACTGTATTTAGTAGTGAAGTGTGTAAGGCTGAGACATGCATTATCGACAGAATCAAGAAAGGGGTGCTGCGTTGGTTTGGACATGTAGAGCGAATGGACAGCGAAAGAACGACTAAAAGGATCTACGATGCAAATGTTGATGGACGCAGAAAACGAGGAAGACCGAGAAAGACATGGCACGATCAAGTCCATCAAATACTTGAAGATGGACATGTCAAAAGTAGGAATAATCGGCGTGCGTGCATAAGAAGATGTATGAATGTAGAGGAAGCGAGGTCTGTATGCCAAGATAGAGTGTTATGGCGTTCTATCCTCTCTGCCTACCCCTACGGGGAAACGGCGTGATGGTTTGTTGCTGTTGTTGTTGTTGTTGTATTTAGTAGCCTTACGTGTCATGTACAGGGCTAAGGTACTCGTTTTTGTTTGTCTTGGAAATGGGATGTTCGATCACTGATTTTGGTTTGTTACCCTTATGAGCCCAATCACCATTGTTGCAAAGTCCAAGAACAATGGCGCGTGATAACTACTTTTAACGATATAAGAATGACTAGACAGGTGACACCGTTTTGTAGCAACAATTCACGGACAGTGTAAACAAATTGAAGTTTATCTAGGGGTATTTTGGGAGATTTGCGTATATTCCATTAAGTAATCTAGACGCGAAATGACATAAGCATTTACAAGAGCTTTAGTTGCGTCTATAGGAATATTTCTCCGCACGGATTTGATCTGTCGGAGACGGAAGAAACCAGCACGTAGCGTTTTATTGACCTGAGAATGAAGAGAAAGATCTGAATCTAAATGATCACCCATGAATCAGTCATGAATTTTTAAATTACGATTTTTTACTAAAAACATTAAATTTTTTAAAACTTAACGATAGAAGACAAATTATAGACCTTTTAAATTTATTCAAAATTGTAAATTGCCCTGAACTATTATCTCTCATCAACTTCAGGGTGCCTGGAAGAATGACTAGACAGGTGCCACCGTTTTGTAGCAACAATTCACGGACAGTGTATACTTGTAATGCCGTATTAAATAGACTTCATGAACTCGGCAATAGTTATTCCCACGTATCTGATATATTTAGTGTAGGGTATTGTTCCTATAGAACAAACCTTTTGAACTTTTTTAAAGATGGTGAATGGTAATTATATATATTTATTCATGCATTTCATAATATTCACAGTTTTTTGTTCACTTTGCCTAGCTGTATGAAACAGCACTTATGATTTTCTTGTTGTATTACTGTAGAATGTTTTATTATTTAAACTGTCTACTGAATATGCTGTATAATTTTTTTTTTTTTTTTTTTAATATTTATTTTTTTTATTTTTATTTTTATTTTATTTTTGCACCACAACAGGCCAGGAGGCTCCAATTACAGCGGTGAATTACATCACAGAACACCCAGGCTTGAGAAAAATCACATTTAATTTTTGTGTTCTCACCGGAATCGAACCCGGAACCTTCCGTCTGTGAGTTAAGCGTCTTGACGCTACACCACGGAGGCCGCCAATAATGTATAATTTTTAGGTTTAATTTTTTTTTATAAATTTATGTTTTTTTTTTAAAGCTTTTTTTTTTTTAATTAAGCCAAATATGTAGTATTATAAATGTTTGTAAAATGCAGATTTGCCGTTTATGTTAATAAAACAAAACTGGTCCAAGAAGAGGTTTAAAAATTGAAAAATTCAGTCAGATGAATCTCTTCACAACGATAAAGGTTTCGGCTCTATAACTTCACTAAAATCAACAAATGGAAGAATTGAAGAAATATGGATGTTTAAACATAGGGAAAATGGTGAATGTTACACAGTGTGTAAAGTGGCCACTTAAACCAGCCAATGACATGTCATAAGCCCCTGTAAATGCCTAGACTTCCATATTCCCGTATTTAAGGTATTCTCCATCCCTGCTGTAATTTGTTAATCTTTATAAAATAAAATTTAAAAAAATATCTGTTAAGGATATTCCATCTTCTCTGCATTCTGCTTCAAGATTATGGCGTTGTAAACTGAAAAATGGGCACTGAAATAACATATGTTCGATACTCTGTGAAGAAATATCATCGCATGGACAATAGTCATCATTCCTTAATTTAAACCCCATATAGGTAACTTCTCATAGCTCCGTGTCCGGTAAAAATTTGGGTGTTCGAAAGTACTTTGGTGATGACGACGGAAGTTTGCCGCATCAGCCAGCGTTGGGTTTAGTGATTTTACCTGTAGAAGAAGCGCGGTAATGATCCTCCCAAAGCTGTTGCGTATTTTGTTTTATACAGCGCTCAAGCCCTAACAGGGTTAACACCGTTAGACCTTAAAATTTAAGAAAGGAAGGACATTTATAATGTCAACTAATTTGGTAAACTGTATTTCATTCAAATAATCGCAAGTATCAAGGAACTGCAAACTATTTTGATTTACCTCTCCCGTGCGAAAGAATTCCCGAAAGTATTATTTTACTTGACAAAGATATATCTCCTTATACTCCCAATAAAATAAGAATCTTTACAGATGGTAGCCTGCTCGACGGCAAAGTTGGAGTGGCATCCGTTCCTTTTGAGGGTGATAAAGAATTACCAGGCAGAACAATGAAATGAGACGATTTCTGCTCAGTTTTTTAGGCTGAACTACTCGCAATACGAGAAGCTCTCGAATGGTTATTTAAAAAAACCACCAGAGAGGCAATAACCCATTGCAATAACCCATTGCAAATATATTATCAGATTGTCGTTCAAGTGTTCAAGCTATAACTGATACTCAGTCGGTAAATCCATAAATTGTAGATATTCAGAATAAAATTAAGCATCTAAATATCATAGAGATGATTATTCAAATATGCTGGATGAGAGGACTTGCTGGTATCGTAGGAAATGAGAGAGGTGTTCATTCAAATATGATGTATAAAAAGACACGCTGGTATCGTAGGAAATGAGGGGGATGATTATTCAAATATGCTGGATAAGAGGACTTGCTGGTTTAGTAGGAAATGAGAGGGATGATTATTCAAATATGCTGGATAAGAGGACTTGCTGGTTTAGTAGGAAATAAGAGGGATGATTATGCAAATATCCTGGATAAGAGGACATGCTGGTATCGTAGGAAATGAGGGGGATTATCATTCAAATATGCTGGATAAGAGGACATTCTGGTGTCGTAGGAAATGAGGGAGATGATTATTCAAATTTGCTGGATAAGAGGACTTTCTGGTATCGTAGGAAATGAGAGAGGTGATTATTCAAATATGCTGGATAAGAGGACATGCTGGTATCGTAGGAAATGAGGGGGATGATTATTCAAATATGCTGGATAAGAGGACTTGCTGGTTTAGTAGGAAATGAGAGGGATGATTATTCAAATATGCTGGATAAGAGGACTTGCTGGTTTAGTAGGAAATGAGAGGGATGATTATTCAAATATGCTGGATAAGAGGACTTGCTGGTTTAGTAGGAAATAAGAGGGATGATTATTCAAATATCCTGGATAAGAGGACATGCTGGTATCGTAGGAAATGAGGGGGATTATCATTCAAATATGCTGGATAAGAGGACATGCTGGTGTCGTAGGAAATGAGGGAGATGATTATTCAAATTTGCTGGATAAGAGGACTTTCTGGTATCGTAGGAAATGAGAGAGGTGATTATTCAAATATGCTGGATAAGAGGACATGCTGGTATCGTAGGAAATGAGGGGGATGATTATTCAAATATGCCGGATAAGAGGACATGCTGGTATCGTAGGAAATGAGGGGGAGGATTACTCAAATATGCTGGATAAGAGGACATTCTGGTGTCGTAGGAAATGAGGGAGATGATTATTCAAATTTGCTGGATAAGAGGACTTTCTGGTATCGTAGGAAATGAGAGAGGTGATTATTCAAATATGCTGGATAAGAGGACATGCTGGTATCGTAGGAAATGAGGGGGATGATTATTCAAATATGCTGGATAAGAGGACTTGCTGGTTTAGTAGGAAATGAGAGGGATGATTATTCAAATATGCTGGATAAGAGGACTTGCTGGTTTAGTAGGAAATGAGAGGGATGATTATTCAAATATGCTGGATAAGAGGACTTGCTGGTTTAGTAGGAAATAAGAGGGATGATTATTCAAATATCCTGGATAAGAGGACATGCTGGTATCGTAGGAAATGAGGGGGATTATCATTCAAATATGCTGGATAAGAGGACATGCTGGTGTCGTAGGAAATGAGGGAGATGATTATTCAAATTTGCTGGATAAGAGGACTTTCTGGTATCGTAGGAAATGAGAGAGGTGATTATTCAAATATGCTGGATAAGAGGACATGCTGGTATCGTAGGAAATGAGGGGGATGATTATTCAAATATGCCGGATAAGAGGACACGCTGGTATCGTAGGAAATGAGGGGGATACTTAAAACAAAATGTGTTCAAACCTCAGAGTTATAATGCGCCAAGCTATAGAGGAGCCTAAACGCAAGAAAACCATTATGACTTTTGGGTATTAAGTTAGCTACAGTTCGAAGCAAAAAAATGCGCCGTACTCAGGTCGAGAATTGCCAAAGGGATATTAATTTGCATTGTAAATACTCTTATATATGTACTTGTGTATTTATTATTTCAGGGTTATTCAAAAAAAAATAATTTATTCGCCTATATTTAGTTTATAAAACTGAAAATACGTGAGTGTGTTTATTTTATTATTTATTTATTCATTT
The DNA here is from genome assembly GCF_059751315.1 of Micrasema longulum. Taxonomy (NCBI): domain Eukaryota; kingdom Metazoa; phylum Arthropoda; class Insecta; order Trichoptera; family Brachycentridae; genus Micrasema; species Micrasema longulum. Next base: position 116,502 of record NW_028278042.1, read on the forward strand.
TATTCACAATATACTAATGTTACATTTATTGAGACATAAATTCCAACTCCATGGAACCAAAGTCCTGTGTTGAGTTTGTTTGTTTGTCCGTCACATTGAAATTTAAACACGTCATTTAAGATGCGATTTCTAGGTTAACGTTGCTATTTTCGAGTAAAATTCGAATGCACCTCTACTCGATAAAAGCTCAAACTTTATTTGGATCCCTAGCGGGACCCCGACCTATTGCCCTTAGTCAACTGTCATTTTCAACAGTAAACATACTTTAATTCACAAATTTATCCCTTAAATTGAGAAAAAATAATATCTGAAGTAAATATGTTGATGTAAGGAAAGTTTTTAAGTGGCATAATACACGTGTCAGGACAAATAGTGCCGACAATCAATGTAAATTGCTGGAAAATATTCGGAATCAATTACCTGTGAAAACTGACTCCTTTAACAGCTTTGACGCTCCTACTGCTGCAATCAAACATACTGCAGTTCACCGTTGTGGATTTTTATTTATTCTAACGTAAATATCCAAGTTATTCAGAAACAAAGCCAAGCACAGCGACAAAAGCATCCGATAGAACCGTTTTGTGTTTGTTGTCAAACAAAACAAAATAATCGCCAGTTTTTAGCCAACCAACATCGCTTGCGTTCTATGAAACATAGTAATAGAGCTTTTCTTTCGATTGACGCATTATTACTCTGAGGTTCAAAGTATTTTGAAGAAATATGTGGCAATTATAACACTTCTATTTTCTCTTTCTTCAAAATGCTGCATTAAGTGGACTCTGGCAATGAAGGCCTCAAATGTGGATTTGTCTAGGTTTGATACTGGGCGACACAGTTCTCAGATATAAAATCGTTTTTCTTTACGACCCCTAATGGATAGCTTGTACTCGTCCGTTTAAAAGTGGTGCAAAAAACATGTTTAATCCATTACCCCTTTGCCTTATACTTCTGTACTTATAAAACGCGACTCCGCTGTGCATTAATGACATCAGAATATTAAAAATTGTACACTTTGTTTATATCCGGCTGATGAAAAATACGGTTCTGCATGTGAAATAGAATCAGAACCCTGGATTTATGATGGTACTGTGCTACTATCTCAAGGCAGCTCATGGGATATTGTATTTGAAAAGGCTGAAAATGACTTAAACTTAACAAATTACAACAACAACAGGGATAAAGAATACCTTAAATAAGGGAATATGGAAGTCAAGGCATTTACAGGGCTTATGACCTGTCATTGGCTGGTTTAAGTCCCACCTGCTGACAAGCCTCAAAATAGAGGCTTAGCGGGTTATTCCTTTAAAAAAAATAAAAAATAATAAAAAGCTCTAACATAAAATTGTTTTACAGATGTAACAACAATATTTTGAGTTTGTACACATTTTTGTAGACAAGGACTGGATTCAACTCCCTTGGGAGCTGTTTATATTAACATATTACAACAGAGATGAAGAACATTTAAGAGAAGGTAATATAGAAGTCCAGGCATCTACAGGGCTTATGACCTGTCAATGGCTGAACAGCTCCCCAGGAAGTTGAATCCAGTCCTTGTCTATAAAAATTTGGACAAACTCAAAATATTGTTGATAAATTACCTGGTCCATGAAGAAGTATAGAAATTGAAAAAATAATATTTTCAGGCGTTGCCTAGTATGTAGATGAAATAATTCAATTAGATGAATCTCACGCGCATAAATAAAGGTTTCAGCTCTTTAAATCACAAACATCAACAGATGAAAGAATTGAAGGAATATAGGCAGAATGGTGAATGTTACACAGTGTGTAAAGTGGCCACTTAAACCAGCCATTGACAGGTCATAAGCCCTGTAGATGCCTAGACTTACAGATGTAACATCAAGATTTACGAATAAACTGAGGGAGCTTGTTTCTGATTGGCACTCTTAAGATCACTTTCATTAAAGCTTTTTGTTCAATGATTATTTGTTTGATCAATGTGTCGTTTGCACATCCCCATCCAATTATTCCGTATTCCAAAACTTATTGACTTAATGCGTATTATATCTTTACAAGTTCTCTTAGGCTGATTATATTTCTTGTAGTTTAAAAAAAGTCCATTTGTTTTTTCAATTCATTTTTAACATGTTCGATTTGACTATTCCATCTTACGGATCTGCCTCACACTCGACGAGTGGCATGGAAAGTAGCGGGGCAAGGAGGCAGATACGTAGTGTGGCAACATTACACGTCATGCCGCAAGTCATGCTCCTCGTCGTGCCCACCGCTCCCAATTTTGTCGGTTTTTTGAGCGCGAGTCAAAGGACCGGCAATATGAGTGCGAGTGGCTGGCCACACAATCGCGCGGTCGCAGTACGCATCGAGCGCTCACAGAAGACGCACGCGTCATTTTCAATGATGTATTTTTCTTTTTATGACATTTTTTGTTTTTAATTTTGTTTTATTTTACAGTATTCATAAGAGGTGAAACAAAGTATTAAAAAAAAAAGAATTATTACACAGCAATGAAATTCATATTAATTAAATACATATTAACAGTAAAAATAGTAAACTAAAAAATCCCACAAAGGCATTGGCCTGTTCGTGGGTATACAAGAAATGTTTATGAATTTTCGCTCCTATAATAAATAGACGGGTAAAATATTTTTGTGTAATGTAAAAAAGAGAAAAAAAAATATTCGGTAAAAGATTACGAGGTACTTTTTAATTTTATAGTAATTAAAAAAGGAAATGAAAAATTAAAAAAAAAACATTAAAATATTCCATTATTCCATATTATATGTACGTTGATATAATAAGCTGTACTAAAAATGCACAGCGCACACGCCGTCACAGTTTCATCGTCCATTGTTTAGAAAGACAAATGACAAGTGCGGAGCGTCGCGATTAGTTGCGCAAGTAGAGCAGTGTGTGGGCGGAGAGGGCAACATCGGGTGAGAGGGCGGCAGCGCGAGGAGCATGAGCATGAGCAGCGCAATGAGCATAGTGTGGCGGGGCTTTGAAATTTCCATCTATATAAATGCCTCAATATTTTATTGAATTCTTACCAGTTAAGGGTATTTTATGGAGCAAAATTATTATCGAACAGATATTCAGCTCGATATATAAACATAAATTAGAACACAGCTATCTAACAAGATTGACATCTGTTCATGGCCTAGTAGTACCAAAATTTAAAAATAAATATGGACAACGTACGTTGGATTATATTGTTCCAAAAGTATTTAATTTGTTGCCACTTGACATGAAAACATGTCATTGTAACAATAAAATTAAGTTTCTATTACGTAAGTGGTTAGTAGATAAAACGTTCCTTTATTGATTTATTATTTATGTAATATTTATGGAATACATTTCTTATATTTTTTATTTATTATTATTTTTTTACATTTATATATATATTTTTTTAAATTTTATTTTTTTATTTTTTTATCCCTCATTGAATACATTTTTGTTATTTTCTTGGGTTAACCTTTTCTTTTCTTTTATTACTTTCTTACTTTCATATTTCATTTACATTTTTTAGATCTTAATTTTAATATGTACTTTTAATTTTCTTCCTAATTTTTTTTTTCTGTAGATATGAATTGAAATTCTCGATTTACTTTACTTTGTTTAATTTATTTTTTTATCTTGTTTTGATTACATTTATGAGCACACACTATTTATATATGTGTCTATTATTTTTTTTTCTTATATTTAAAATATATTTAAGTAAATTACTATTCTTTAATTTTAATTGTATTATTTTACTCCATTTTCTTACTTTAAAAAAATATCTTTAAACTATTTTTATGTTTATTATTTTATACGTATACGGTATTATGTCTGTACTCTTCTTATTTGATTATTAATTAAAACTAATGTCTGAGCACCCGATGACAAACTATTATTGAATAGTTTATCGGGACAAAATATATCTAATGTATTAATATTGTAATAATATGTATATTTTATTGAATAAAGACTCTATAAAAAAAAAAAAAAAATCTCCCCTGTCCAACGATTTACGATTACATTTAATATTAATATTTGGAATTTGGTTTTTGTAATTCTACCATATAAAACAAAATTATATTGTAGATTTTGTATTTGAAGCGCTTATGGTGGTCTCAACATATCCCGCCACCGCTCGAACAAGGGTGCATGGATCCACCCTGCAGTGGCTTGGAGAAGCTTCAGTTTCAGGCGTTTCCACACCCTCCAGGCTCTTTGGTGAAGCAGATTCAGTTGTAGAATTTTCGATTATTAACTGTTTTTCAAAACACTGGACTTGATCATCAGCGCACCGATTGATATTGATTTGTTTTAAGATGTTCTTGTGATTTCAGGAAGCCGAGTCAGCAATAGCTGCCATGAACGGACAATGGTTGGGATCAAGATCTATTAGAACTAACTGGGCCACGAGAAAACCACCAGCAGCTAAATCGGACGGTAAGCCAACTAAATCATTATTTTCTACTGTATATTCGATTATCTCTCATCAGCTTTTTTAGTCTGTTCACTACTACTTTTTATCCTGCTCCATTACGTTGAATTATTTTTTAAAGAATGCGTAGATTTTTTAAAGAGGCCGCTTTGTTTTTTATTTAATTTGTCTGCTTCTTGTTTTTCTCTTGGCAAAACTCATTGGAAAGTCAGCTAAATAAGGAACTGTCTTTGTGCCTTTTGTCAACTCTTTCATTGCCAATAATTCCGCCGTGACCTCGTATCTAGCCAATGGAGATATTTATCTATTTATACTACAGCTGTCTGCCGTCATTAGATAAACTCCGGTTATTTTCCATCTCACGTGTAATCAAAACACTGTATAATTCTAACTAATTACGTAGGTATCCCGAAAGGCTTTTCATAAACTTGATCTCAAGGTATGGTAACTATTCGCGAAATTGTCTGCCCGCGGCTAGATCCGAACAAGGGGAAATGAAAGCCTAGAGATTTCGTATTATATTATTAAAGCAAAATGCCTCGGGGCAGTTGGAGAATTTTTCAGATCAAAGAAACAATTTTAAATTTGTGGGGACTGGTTTGGAACAAAGATGTTTGAATCAAACGATACAATATTGTTTAGTTTTTACCGTGTAGTCAAAATACTCCTTTTAACTGTAATGTAAACACAAATTTACATGAGATACTAGACTTGAAATATATTTATTAATAACGGACATTGTCTACTTATACGATTTCGAGGGTTTTAATATTACAATATAGGAATAGTTAAAAGCATTGACAAACATAAGGGACATCAAGACAAGATCTAGACTATGCATTTAGTGCTCGTTGAAATCGCTGTAAACTTTAACCTAAACAGTACACATCTTGTCTTGAGTTAACAATACGACAAAGACGGGTCATTGGAGAATTGAGGCTATAGTTTGTTCTACGCTGATCGATGAATAGTACTTCATTGTTTCCCAACCTACGAGTCGGAACATGGAATTTTACTTGTCCCATTAATGGTGGAACGTGGATTGTCCATTTAGTATGCCGAACATATATGAATCAATATTAGTTCTACGTTTTTGTCGACTAGAAATATTTGACATTGACTCTATATCAGCATAAGAATAACTACCCCTCTCTTGGACTAGTCCAAGCATCCAATTTACTTTTTGAAGCAAGCGATGTTGGACTGATTCAATGCGATTTATGCGATTCACATAGAATGGAGACCAGACCACTATTCTAGGAGGCATATTCTAGAGAAGATCTAGAAAATGCCTCAGAGGATGCAGATTTTATATATCTTTAGCTTTTTATTTATTTTTCTATTGAATATGTTCTGTGACTTGAATTATAAAAATAAAACTTTTATTTTATTGGTTGGTTGGAAGAAATTTCCATTTGGCAATAAGCCCGCCAATGTACAAATAATATTATGTACAAAAAGTTAAATAAATAATAAATAAAAAATAGTTACAGAATGGTTTTCCTACGTTTGGGCTCCTCTATAGCTTGGCGCATTATTACTCTGAGCATGCAATAGATCCATACAATGGATCCATATATAGAAAAGTCGAACCAAGTTTCCTATTTTGATTAAATTTATTCAATAAAGACATCTTTTTTCAAATTTTTTTTCCGTATATTTTGAAATAATTTCATTTTTTATTATTTTTATTTTTCTCAGTTCGTGTGGTTATGTTCCATCTAATGGTCTATCTTTACCGATAACATGCACATCGTTAGAGAAAGCAGCCTAATAATGTGTTTGTTGGCGGCCCCGGGGCGAACTAGGAAACTTCTGAGGCGATTTAACGTGGGTTTACTGACTCGAGATGGAAATAATAATTAGTTGATTCTTAAGGCAGTGTTTTACTTCTAAGGGTGGATTGTATACATTTTGAATTATAAGATTTGTTGATAAGGATTCGCGCAAAATTATTTACGACGCAATTATTGAACCACACATTAATTACTGTGGCCGAAAATTATTTTTGTCGAAACAAGAAAATTGAAACAAATTAACTTTAAATTTATTTCAACAAAGAAGGAAAAAAAATGAGAAGGGAATATGGAAGTCTAGGCATTTACAGGGCTTATGACCTGTCATTGGCTGACTTGACACACTGTGTAACATTCACAGTGTGTTTGACCACATAACCGAGTATCGCACGCAACTACACTGGCTCAGTATCAGGCATAGAAGAAACATTAATATTATATCACTTCTTTACAATATTTGAAATAGTCCCATTTCGCCTGTCTATCTGAGAGAGCTTATCCAACCTCTTTTACAACACGGACTATTTCTTCGTTCTAGTAACGAGAGAACCCTTTTAATACCCTGTCATCGCTCTAATTTTCTTGCCTCCTCTTTCACAGTAGTAGGCGCTCGATTGTGGAATAATCTACCCACTAATGTTAGAGACGCCCCTTCTGTATTTACATTTAAGTCAAGATTGAAATGTCACTAAATATTTAAATTGTTCCTTTATCCTTTTTCTTTCCTTCCCATCCCCTCTCCTCTCTTCATAGTATAGTGTTTTTATTTTATTTTTTTGTATATATATTTATTTTTGTTAATCTTTGCTTTTAATTTTTGTATAAAATTGTAAGATTCAATATGTCCATGTATTTATAATTTTCTCAAACTGAATGGTTTGGGTAGGTAGGAAGAAATTGCCTTAAGGCAATATGCCCGCCCTTATATGTATATTTATTGTATATGTAAATAAAGTGTCAAATAAATAAATTCACCATTCTGCTCATGTTATAAAATCCACATTTTTTCAACTCTTCCGTCTGTTGACTTTTGTGAAGTAAAAGAGCTGAAACCTTTATCACGTGGGTGAGATTCTTCCGGCTGAACCAAATCAGCTACTAGGTAACGCTTGAAAACAATTTTCCAATTTTTATGCTTCTTCTTTTACCGGGTAGTTAATTTAACAATGTTTGAGTATGTCCAAATGCTTGCAGACTGGCTGGATTTATTCATATTTTTTCTTTATTTCAACAGAGAGGGAAAACATTATTTTCAGGCGTTGCCTAGTAGGTGACTTGGTTCAGCCGTATGAATCTCACTCACGTAATAAAGGTTTCAGCTCCCGTATTTTCAAAAAGTCAACAGATGGAAGAGTTGAGGAAATGTGGATGCTTAAACATGGACAAAATGGTGACAAAAAGTGTCCGTGAAAACCTTCGCCTCTATTAAACAAATGAACATTGTTACAAAGCAAAACCTCAAGAATAGAAAAATATCACGTTTTTTAAAACAATTTTGAATTAATATGAAAATTTCATTTTTTTATACTTCCGAGTACAGAAAAACTATTTAAATAATTATTAGAAGCAAGATTTTTTTTTAATATATCCTTTTTTCATTTGGAAGTTCAACAAGGATAAATAAAAGCATAGAATTAAGAATGGTCCAGACGGAGCGTAGAATCATATTTGAATACATCCGACTGTGTCCAAAAATCCCCCCATTTGCTCCACTTTCACCGCGTAATGTTACCAGATCGTGAAAAATATATTTTATGAAATATGTGTAAATAGCGTTTGCTCCGAAAGATAAGATTGAATCATTGCTTTAGAGAGCCCGGAAATTCCAAAAATTACTTCTAATCTTTCAATAAGAAAACTGTGGTCAATGGTATCAAATGCAACACTTATTTAAGTGTAGGTAGGCAAAATAGGAAAAGATAAATTGATTTAATTGCCTTAAAAATTTTAATTGAGACCTTAAAAATTGTGCACAAAATGACACTGGGAAACATACAAGACGTCGACATAATATTAGCCAAAAATGCTGACATACACAAATATAACACCAGACAACAACAATACTATCATATTGAAAAAGCAAAGACAAACACAGGACAGTCAAAAATTCTACATAATGGACTTAAACACTACAACGACCTACCTTACTATTTGAAAACTTTTACTGGAGACAAATTAAAAATCAATCTGAAAAAGCACATGATGACTGAACTAACTAGACTAGACGAGACATAAAATGACTAGACAATATTAAATGTCTAATGTAACCCTAAGGGGTTTTTTAAAATTGTAAATAAATCAAAAATAAAAAAAAACTCTAAAAACTGACGATGGAAACGTTACACATCAATTTCTCTATACTCGTTTCCGCGGCAGTGTGGTCTGACGATCGGAGAATTTACAAAATAATTTTGTCTACCAGATACTTTTATTTTTTTTTATTATTTTATTAACATAAACGACGAATTTGCCTTTTACAAAAATTTATAATACTAACATATTTGGCTTAATTTTTTTTTTTAAAAAACATAAATTTCCAGATTTATAATTAAAAAAAACAAAAAATTATACAAGATTTATATTAAAAACATTATACAGCATATTTAGTAGAACGTTTAAATAATTCAAGAATAAATGTAAAAAACATAATTAAATAATAAAACATTCTACAGTAATACACCAGGAAAATCATAAGTTCTGTTTCACACATCTGGGCAAAGTGAATAAAAAGCTGTATAAATTATAAAATAAATGAATAAATATTTATATAATTACCATATACCATCTTCGAAAAAGTTCAAATGGTTTGTTCTATAGGAACAATACCCTACATTAAATGTATCAGATACGTAGGAATAACTATGGCCGAGTTCATGAAGTCTGTTTAATACGGCATTACAAGTATACACTGTCCGTGAATTGTTGCTACAAAACGGTGGCACCTGTCTAATCATTCTTCCAGGCACCCTGAAGTTGATGAGAGATAATAGTTCAGGGCAATCCCATATTGAATTTACAATTTTAAATAAACTTCCATCACCACACAGGTAGTCTATAATCTTGTACATACATTTGATACATTAATGTCTTTGCTTTTTTTGTACAATAATACTTGTACAACACCAGGGCTTCTGATTGAAATAATGATATAGAAAGTTGTTTTAGAATTCATACTTATGAGATCGCGTCCCGATTTTTTCGTACAGCGTTTGGAATGCTCCAGGCTTTTTGAAATTAAATATTCTGTAAGAAAATATTATATTTCTCAAAGAAAATGTTTTTTTATTGAGTTATATGAAAACGAAAAGAGGTTCTTCTGTCAGACAATATGCATTATGTTTTAATTTATTTCTTAATCTAAAATAAATATAATTTTTTTAGAACAACGAGCATATAGATAATACAGTAAATAAATCACTGAAATTACTTGGCTTCATTAACAGAATATCCTCTGATTTTACTAATGTCCGTACAATCAAAACTCTTTATTGCTCAACTGCTCGCCCTATTCTTGAATATGCCTCAGTGGTCTGGTCTCCATTCTATGTCAATCGCATAAATCACATTGAATCAGTCCAACATCGCTTGCTTCGAAAAATAGCATGGATGCTCGGACTAGAGAGAGATAATTATTCTTATGCTGAAATAGAGTCAATGTTAAATATTTCTAGTCTACAAAAACGTAGAACTAATATTGACCCCATATAATTGTTCGGCATACTAAATGGTATAATCGATGTTCCATCATTACTGGGACAAGTAAAATTCAATATTCCGACTCGTAGATTGAGAAACAATGAAGTACTGTTCATCGATCAGCATAGAACAAACTATGGCCTAAATTCTCCAAATTCGCCTTTGTCGTATTGTTAACTCAAGACAGGATCTGGACTTTTTTGGTTTAAGTTTACAACGATTTAAACGAGCACTAAATTAATAGTCCAGATCTTGTCTCGATGTCCCTTATGTTTGTCAATGCTTCTTTCTTTTTTTTTTTAAATGTTTTAAACTATTCTTTTATTGTAATATTTAAACCTTATAAATTGTATACATGGACAATGTCCGTTAATAAATAAATAAATAAATAACACATATATTTGAATAATTATGATATTCCTTGGATAAAAAAATGTTGGTGAAGAAAAATTTACTAGCCACACATATATATATTTATTTGAAGAAAATTACAGCTATTTTGAAAAAAATACAGTATTAACAAATAAGCCAAAATGAAAAAGTTTAGGGATTATTTTTTTTTATCGACTGTCAAAATCAAAAAATTATATATTATTTATGTTCAAACCATCAACTTTGTGGTAAAACATTTTAATTAATGTTTGCATATATAATTATTCAACCACTTACCGACTTTTTATGTCTACCAGTTTCGAGACGTACTCGTCTCTTCGTCAGGACACTCACTACACCAACATGCAAATACTAAAATACACTTTCACCTTTACCGTCGCCATGTAAGTATACATAGTAATTACGAAAAAATACATAAATTACATGCAGAGTTAAAAGGGATGCAGAAACCACCATGTCCGAACATGCACTAAAATTAGGTTAGTAATATTCAGTGTTATGTTAAAAAAATGTGGTGGTGGGGATGGTGGTGGGGAGGAAGCAGAGGTGCTACGGGGTTGAACGTTAAACGATTAGTTCATTTTTAAATAAAAAAGTGGGCTCCATTGAAAGAATATTAAGTTATTAATTTACGAGTGAAATTTATTTTTAATGTGTTTTTTAAAAAGTTTAATTTAATTACTTTTTTATTATTTGAATGCAACATTTCAACTCCTGCATCCTAATTTAAAATCGTGATTTGAATATATGAGATGATTGGCAAATTCTGACTAAGAGACTGGTACGTCTCGAAACCAGTAGATATAAAAATTTAGTAAGTGGTTTAATACATTGGTTTATCAAAAAAAAAAAATGTACTCTTTTTTTGTCTTCTGAACACATCCTGTGGTCTTGTCCCTTTCCCCTTCTCTATGATTACCGAATGGAGCTTCTCGCTACTATCCGTGGCCCTGTTATAGGTCCTGTTGGATATACAGATCTTGTGGCTTCCAAAAAGAATTTCAATGTTTTTGAAAAGTTTTGTAATCATTTCGCGAAATTGATCGTGTCCAATCAATTTAATCCCAGTCAGTGAAGAATTCACTTCCCTCTTTTCTCAATCCAATGAAGTACATACTATGTACTTCTGGATTACTTTCTTTCAGCACAAAGATGCTAAGGCTACCAGATTACAGAGAGCTCCTTCGGGCAGCTTTTCTCGTTTGACAACCGCCGAGGAGACTTATGTCCTCAGATGCGGTGTGCGGTATGTGGTGGGCAAGCTGTAATATTAAAAAAATATCTTGTTTTGTAATTTTGAAATAACTCCGCCTGCTACGTCACTAACTCTCTTCAGAGAGTTGTCGTGACATTTAAAAAGAGAAACCCGTGCGTATGAAAACACGCTAAACATGACTTCCCGGAAACCGGAAAATATATTTAATTACATCATTGATTGGCTAGTCTAAACAACTTTTTATTAAAGCTTGCGACGTTTTAATTAGGCAGAATGGTGAATTTTTCACAGTGAGTAAAGCGGCCTCTTAAACTTGCTAATGTTGGATCGTAAGCCCTGTTAATACTTAGAATTCCATCACTGAGAACTCTTTACAACTCCTTGGTGCGAAGTAGACTCGAGAGTGGCTCGATGATTTGGGGGCCACATGAACTGAAGTACTCTCTTATGATTGAGAAAATCCAAAAGAAGTTTCTGAGATATCTCTACATGAGAGAGTGCGGGTATTATCCTTGGCCCTATCCAACCGAGTCTCTCCATGGTATGCTCGGCTACAACAATTTAGAGACTAGAAGGAATGTGTATTTGACTACACATTTTTATCGATTGTTGCGCGGTATTGTCGATAATCATGAGATTATGATGAGCATTGGTTTGTATGTTCCTGATAATTACCTAAGACAGCGTCAGCATAGATTGTTTCATATTCCGATATACAGGAGCACCCTGCCGTTGGAAGGGCTATCGCTATGCAGAACAACGTCGCTCTGGATGTTGATCTGTTCCATGTATCCGAAGGGGTTTTCCCGAGCAGGATTCTCCTACTACTTTGACATGAATCTCTTTCGTGTATTTTTTTTATTTTTATAATATGTACGTATTAAATGTATGTTTGTAATGTATCTGTTATATTTCAATAAATAAATTGAATTGAATTGAATCACTCCTTCTCAAATATATTTTGCCTCTCTGTTGCAACAAATTGAGGTATTCGCTCCATTCAGTTTACGAATGCAGTGCCCTTTGCAACATCGATTGTGGACAGAGGTACGATGACGATGATGATTTATTTATTTTTTAATTTCCATATTTCTAAATTGTGCATAATTTTTTTTTCTAGCCAACTCCAAACCTCTTACGTTCGACGAAGTCTACAATCAATCATCCCCTACGAACTGTACCGTGTACTGTGGCGGTCTCACCAACGGCCTTAGCGAGGACTTGATGCAGAAGACGTTCCAGCCATTCGGCACCATACAAGAGATAAGAGTCTTCAAGGATAAGGGATACGCCTTCGTCAGGTACGTTCTCCTGTGCCGTGATTATGAACGTTATCCTTCATCTGCACATATTCTTCTGAGACACCTATTCTCAAATTTCAGTATTTTCCTATTTTAGGCCTTAGTGAAGGCCTTGGGCGTCGTTTGGTTTTTACTGATTAAATATTAAATTTCCAGACAACCTTCATGCTGTTGAATGTGGCGCCTGCTTTTCCTAGCCACACTCCCAGTTCTTTTTAAAGCAATTATTTTCCGTAACATATAATCACAGGTATTTGAAACTCGACCCTTTTGATGACTTGGTTTATCAGTCAGGGGATTTTTGGCATCAGGACATGAAGTGTTACACAGTACATGGGTTTTTGCTATATGGATTTTTAACCCATGCATGCGGGAGTACCTATTTAGCTTATCTACAGTGACCCGAAGACCCCCGATTGAATTGTCAATTATAACCGTATCATCGGCATACTCTAGTTCGCAGAGTTTTCGGAAGGGGAAGATGGATATTCCTCGACCTAGTGGAATTGCAGTCCATAATAATTATAAAAAGGAACGGTGCAAGGACGCAACCTTGACGAACTCCAGTGGTGACCTCAAGCCAATCTGTGACAACATCCTTGATGCTGATTCGGCGTGAATATTACTTTCATTTAAACTTAAAATTTATAATCTTCATGCTTTGGTGAATCGTCTAAAAAGAATTTACTTTTTGCTTATGAAATAAATTTGCGGTAGCGGACAGTAAATTAATTTCTCCAAACAGACAATGTGAGCTAGTGGACTCTGCAGTCAACAATTTATTGGGGATGAATTCAACAGCATTGACTAACCTGGTAGTGAGTCTTCCTCCTTGTCGGCAATCAGCTCACGCTATCATGCAAACTGGTATTCATGAAGACTGCAAGCACAATTTCGTCTGGAGGCGAAGGCTGATGATGAAAGGCAATGGATGATGATATGTTTGCGGCGTTGTGCGAGTTTAGGCAAAGTTTTAAAAACTTACACGGTGAAAAATAGAATGCTTTTTTCAATTCAGTACATAAACCGTCGAAAAAATAAGCGGAACAAACAGTGTCACAAAACCCATAATGTCCTATCAGGCGTAGAAACCTCACAAAACTAAAATTAGGCAGTATCTACTTCAATGTGACATTTCTGGCTAAAATACAACAAAACGAATTATTGGCTCAGCCACAATTTTGTTTGTCTTAACAGTCTACGGACTTATTCAAATGATTTAGAAAACGGTCTCACCAAAACATCACACTTACAATTAGACTCTCAGACTATGCAGTTACCATACAGAATTTAGTGCGCTGGTTGCATACGACAACTTTTACTATCTCTGCTGATGTGGCTGATCAGCTAGATCACCTGGAATGCAAGAGTTATGCTGTGTCTTATACATAAGCCAAGAGATTATGTATTTCACCCTCTGAGGGAAACGTAGCCAGTGTAATTCCCAAATGTTGTGGTGATATCTTTAGTAAATAAATTTAATTTGCAAGGTAAAATCACATTATTAATTTATAAATTAATTGCAAAAAAAATTAATACATACTTAATAACAGGGAATCTATATAAAACCAATTAATGTAAAATAAAAAAGGAGTGTTCTCTGTTTAGGATAGTCTCCATCTAACATGACTCAGCCTGTTCGAAGATGGAGATTTTCTATCTTTAGAGCATAAGTAGTCCTATACTAATAAAACAATAACATAAAAAAGAAAAACTAAAACTACTTAACTATAAATGCCTAGCTAATCAAATATAAGAAATAAAAAATCGTTATTATACAAATATAAAGTATTTATATATGTGCCAAAAATACATGTTACTTAAACATAAATAATATAGTATAATATTTAATTAAACAAATATAAAGCAATGAAATACATAAAAATATAAATAATATGTGTACTAATTATATAAAGTACTACGTTTTTTGATTAACATATATTTTTTTTTAATCTCTCGCTACACTATTTATATGTGCAGTTATTTTTATTTTAAAATTTGTTTTACATTTGGAGTCTTTTATATTTGGCAATAAATTATTCAATATTTTTGGATCAATTACATTGTCTTACTTTTTAATACAATGTAATTGCTCCAAAAATATTATTAATATTATTATAAACCAATATTAAATGTAGGAATTGAACCCGGTAGGTACCTTAGGGTAGAAGCTAGTCCAAAATACTTTTCTCAAGTTTTGGTTCTATGTATATCACACATAAAATTTTACATTTCAGCGACCTGACAGAGAAAAACCCTTGCGAAACCCCCTAGCCTAAAATGTTTTAAAAATACATTAAAATTACTTCAGTTCCTAAGCCTACGAAGCAGTGCGGATTTTTGCTGAATTAATAACAAAATGATTCTCATGCGAACTCCGAATTACACGTTTCAAAAATTACGGAATATGAAATAATTTCAGGCTCTGAAAACTTTTTCAGGCCTGAAATTCGCCACTGCGACCAAATATTTGTTCAAGCTGGTTTTCCTTCCATTGTTCTTACTTTCGAGTCTCGGTTACATAACAGGGAGTTACTTCGCTCGAATTTAACCGGGGTAACGATCGTGTATACGAAAGATCGTATTTCAATATTGTTGAATGGGAAAACCAAAGTTCTACATATTTATAGTTTAGCTATCAGCGTGGTTTGAGGTCGTCAAGACTACATCCTCGTATCATTCCTTTTATAATCTTTATCGACTTCATCCTGAGGAAGTCAATTCTACTTGATCGGGGAATATTTATCTTCTCGTTATTCAGTCAGGAATCTTCGCGTCACGGTAGATTGGCTAAATATGTACTCTGCATACATGGTATCAAAAACCAATATTGCAAAAACCCATGTAGGTACTGTTTGTGCCTTGATGCCCAAAATTCCCTGACTGTCAAACCGAAAGGGTCAAGAGTTCCAAGTGCCTGGGAGTCTGGCAGATTTAAAAAAAAGGTGGTGCCGCTAGGAAATCGGGCGCCGCATTCAACAATTATAAAAAAATTAAAAAGACTACAATGTTTCAGTGTGTCCAAATGCTTGCAGACTCGCTGGATTTCCTTCCTAGGGAGTTATTCATATTTAAATTTATTTCAACAGAGAGGGAAAACATTTTTGAGAAGGGAATATGGAAGTCTAGGCATTTACAGGGCTTATTACCTGTCATTGGCTGGTTTAAGTGGCCACTTTACTCACTGTGTAATATTCACAATTCTGTCCATGTTTGAACATCCACATTTCCTCAACGCTTTCATCTGTTGACTTTTGTGAAGTAAACAGGGTGAAACCTTTATCACGTGGGTGAGATTCATCCGGCCGCAATGCATTTGTTACATACACATTCATTTGCTAATTACACATGAAATGTGATTTCATCCTATTTCTTTAAGATCCTAGCAGTATTTTTACACTTTAAAAGAACATACACGGCATGGTTGAATTCAAATCAGGAGTTGCGTACTGAGCGACGTCTACAAAGAAACTAATGGGTCAAAACGTAAACCTACTAATTTATGAGTAGTTTTGTCGCCTTTTGGTTGATGTGCGTATGCGGTTTCTGGACTATTCATAACTCTATGCCGGAGATGTGTGTCAAAAATCTGACATAGCCAAACGATTGATTCGTATTCGCGTTCGTTTCGGCTATTCAAATTATTTACGAACGAAACTTCAACTACAGAGCGTGCTGAGACAATTGAGGATCTCATTGTGTATTCACCGCTAGAAATGAGTTCTGTTTGACTTTTACAGATATTCGAGTACAAAATCATTTGACGGTTAAATATTTTTCAAAAGTCAACAGTAATAGGTACTCACGTCTTTTCATGTAGCGTTAAATATTTAAATCGGTTTTAAAAAAGTCAGAAACATTATTAAGGCTGTAGTCTGGTAGAACGAACGCAAAATTAGGAAATCATACGATTTTGCCGTTTTAAAACGAATGCCTTTTTTTAATTGCGCAATAATAAAAAAAATAAAAAAACATGAATTAAATAAAAACTTCTTAATAAATTGAGTTTTTCTACTGACATTTCTTGGTGGAACTGCATTTTAATTATAATAATAAAAATACTTTATAGTTTAATTCCACTTTTATTTATAAATTGATATATATGGAATATATTTTACACCAGTTTTTATCATATACATTCAAACAAAACTTATATTTTTATAATTGATATTACCTTATACTTAAATGATTTTAATTTAAATTCTTTTATTTACATAATTATATAAAATCATGATTTACAGCCCCTGCTTGCACTTGTATATAACATAGAAGTTTGTTTAGTCTCCCACCAGTCTGACGATGTCGGTCACGACGAAACCCGGTCACTGGTAAAAAATTAATAAAAAATAAAAAAATAAAAGTGGTTTTTTTTTTATTTTATATATTTCGAATACAAACAGATGTACAGGTTAAATGAATATTTTAAAAAAAAAACTATATAAAATGTATACATAGTAGGGCCTGCCATCCAATTATATGTATTCACTAAATAATACTGTAACAAAGCGACGACGGCTTGAAGTTTAAACTATATAAATAATAAATATACTATATATTGAAATAAGATACATTTTTTTTTATTTTATTTTATTTATTTCTTAAGTTAGCTTATATTAAAACTAATATAAACTATTTTGTACATTTACATCATCTATATATATTTACATTTCCTTACAGTAACTTATACATTTATTTTTAAATTCTTTCAGACACTTTTCATTCTTCATACATTCAGGCATCTCATCATACCTTTTTAAACCCTTATACATCAAACAATTTTGCGACTCAGCTCTTTTCAATAATGGTAGTCTTATTTTATCATTTTGTCTAGTAGCATATTCATGACAATTTTTGTTTAAGACAACTTTATCCTTAAAATATTTTGGTAATTTATCGTGAAAAAATTTATGTATAAATATCAACATATTAAATTTAAGTCTCCTTCTTACAGATAACCATTTTAGTTCATCTCTCATTTTTTTTACATTGCTATATTTATTTTTCTTAAGAACTATTCTCATCGCTTTATTTTGTAAAATTTCTAGTTTATTTAAATTTCCTTCGTTTGCTATATGGACAGAACAAGGAGATAGTGGAAAGGAAAAGAAGAAAATTGATAAGGAGGAACAAGGAACTGAACATTTCGTACTAATTAAGATATTTTTATTTTTTCATGTTATCAAAAAACAAAATATTTGTATTTTTTACAGGAAAAGAAGTCAATTAAAGTAAAATTCCACCCTAAACTATGAGAAGCGAAGCGAGTTAAAGTGGAAAGAAAAGAACTACTACTACTACCACCATCACGCCATTTCCCCGTAGGGGTAGGCAGAGAGAATGGACCACCACACACGTCTATCCTGGCATACATCCTAGCTTCTTCCACATTCACACATCTTGTCATACATGCCCTTCGGTTCTGTCTGCTTTTGACATGACCAGACTGAAGATTTTGGTTTATCTGATCATGCCACGTCTTCCTTGGTCGTTCTCGTCTCACGTTGCCGTTCGTTTTGCCATATATACTTGTTTTACCATTATTTCGTCGTCCATTCGTTCTATGTGACCAAACCCTTTCTTATAAAAAAATCTACTAAATAATCAAAACCAGATCATATTTCGTCATGAAAGTGGTGACCCCGACGTGATAGACATACATCCATAATTATTTTTTAAAAATTATGTTTAAGGTTCTCGACCAAAGAAAGCGCAACCCATGCCATTGTTGCAGTCCATAATGCTGACATCAACGGCCAGGCGGTCAAATGCTCCTGGGGTAAAGAATCAGGCGACCCCAACAACGCTCAAACCCAAGGACAGGTATAAATCAAAAACATCTTATTCATTTTTTTGGCTGTTATTGTTAATTTTTAAGTCAATAGTCAGAAATATTTTGTAATATCAAAATTGAAGGCATAATTTAATCTTAAATTTAAGAAAAATACCACGATGCCAGTCCTTGTTCAGGGCAGCTGCCAATAAAGTAAGAATCGCAACGATGATTTCCAACCTCCATCGGGGAGAAGAACCAAAAAAAGGCGGCCTCCGTGGTGTAGTGGTCAAGACGCCTGACTTACGCACGGAAGGTTCCGGGTTCGATTCCCGGTGAGAACACAAAAATTAAAAATGTGATGTTTCTCATGCCTGGGTGCTCTGTAATGTAATTCACCACTGTAATTAGGCCTTCTGGCCTGTTGTTGTGCAAAAAAATGTAAAATCTCTTAATACCCATACACAATTCCTCTTTCTTCTCTAACTCATATAGTGTCCATGCGGCTCGACTGTGGAATCATCTCCCATCCACCATCAAAGATGTTACTACATTATCTCTGTTTAAATCACGTCTGAAGAAACATCTCCTTTCTCTTCCTTAATCTCTCCTCCTTTCCTTTTTCCTCTTTCTGCTTTTTCCCCTTTTCCCATTGAGTAATAGTTTTGATTTAAGGTAATTTATAAACAAATACGTTTATTTCTATTTTTATATATCTTTAGCTTTTTAATCTTTTTTTTCTATTAAATATGTTTTGTAACTTGAATTATAAAAAAACTTTTTTTTTATTGGTTGGTTGGAAGAAATTGCCATCTGGCAATAAGCCCGCCAATGTACAAATAACATTATGTACAAAAAGTTAAATAAATAAATAAAAAATGTAAAATGTAAATGTAAGAAGAAGAATATTTAGTTAGCCTTCTTTGTTTATTTTTAAATGTAAAAATATTTAAAAAAAAAAATATAATGCTAAGTATCCTCGGCACGGGTAACCCCAAAGAGGTCACATTATTTTTATTATTAATCATCATTTGTAAGACAAAAAATATGAATAAATAAAAATAAAAAAAAATGCACTTCATCATTAATATTGTTAAAATCCAGATCCAATTGCATTAAAAAAATCAAAATATTAGCGTTTTTATGATTTACTACTTTTTTCTTCAAGTCCTATAAACGAGTTAGAAAACGGCAAACTAGCCAATTAAATAGTGTATTGGTTGCACAAAAATCCATCATTAAAATAATACTCAGAGTCCCGATACAGACATCTACTGAAGAAATATTCCATAAATCACAACTTATGACACAAAAACAATTATACGCTGAAACAATACTCACTTATAGATTCAAAAACTACTCTTACTCAAATGAAAGACATAACCCCCACAATACATCACATACAAATAATATAATCACTAGATCCTCAACACATAAACAACTTAAACAAATACAAACTAATACCACTTTCGGACAAAGGGAATTTGAGTATTATTCAATTAAAACCTATAACCTACTTCCACTATCTATTAAAGCAATTAGTAATGAGAAAATGTTTAAAAAGGCTATAAAAAAATGGATAGTGGAGCTAGGTAGAAGTAAAATGGATTGTCTCATTCGCCCATACCAATGCTGAATCAACTGCTCCACAACTGTATAGCTTATGTTAGGTTTTTGTTGTTTTCATTGTGTGTTTTGTAATATAAATAATATAGATGTACATAAATACCTTGTTTTTAAAACTGTCTGAATATTTGTTAATTATGTTTGTTTTTTAAGTTAGTCTTCTTTGTTTATTCTCAAATGTAATTGAAAAAAACTAAATTGTTAAGTGTCCTCGGCACGGGAAACCCCAGTGAGGTCACATTATTATTATTATTAATTTTAGTTTGTAAGCGAAAAATATGAATAAATAAAAAATAAAAAAAATATATATATAATTTCCTTAATTTTTATCAGACTAGCCTTAACCTGACGTCATTAAATAAGGTGTAAGGCACTCGACACATATTTTAAAGCTCACTAATTATAGAATTGGCAACCTCGCATTCCCTCCATTCAGTAGCTGGAGTGAAAAGACTGACGTATTGATAGCTTGCTTTGTTTTAGTAGTGCCTTGCGCGCCGGCTGAGATAGATGGGTTCAAGAATCTTCGAACCTATATCACAGCATGGACTATCTCTCCTTTCTAGTAATAAGAAAACCCTTTTAATACCAATTCACCACACTATTTTTTGTCTCCTCTGTCACAGTAGTTGCTGCTTGACTGTGGAATAATTTATCCACTAATGTCAAAGACGCCCCTTTTTTATTTACATTTAAATCCACATCGAAATGTGACTCTCAAATATTCGGGTTTTTCCTTTTTCCTTATTCTTTTTGTCCCGTTCCTTCTCCACTCTTCATAGTATAGTGTAGATTTTTAGATAATTTTAGTTTCAAATTTAGAATATGTCCACGTTTATCTTATTTTCTTAAACTGAACTGGAAGACATAAATTGACTTAAGGCAATATGCCCGGCTTTATATGTTTGTGGTATTAGATTATTATTAATTGTTATAATCATTATTTTTACCATCTGGCAGTCTGTAGCACTAACTATGCACAACACTCTTTCCTCTATCGTTCTTGCTCTAACAATAATAAAAAATAAATTAAAACTCCTTATTTCTGGCTGCGATATTATTACTATTATTATAAATAACTTATAAAGCGCCATTTTCGAAACAAAATACCTCAACGGCGCTTTACATAGTGATTCTTTTAAATTTGTAATTTAATTAAAACAATTTATTTTGTCGTCACATGCTACGGATTTATTCAAATGATTTAGAGAACAAGTGGGTGTTAAGTTTTTTCCGAAACATCACTTCGCTTTCACAGCCTCGCACCTCTGCTGGGAGAGCATTCCATGCCATAGTGCCTGCGACCGCAAATGCGCGTTCTCTAAATTTAGTGCGCTGTTTGCGTAGAGGTATAATAACTTTTCCTCTCGCCGTAGACTTAGCTGATCTAAGCGTTAGACGCCTGTCAGCTAGTTCATCTGGAATGCATAGTTCCCTTAGATATTCCGGAGCAGAGTTGTGCAGTGACTTATACATAAGCCAACAGAGTTTGTATTCGACCCTCTGTGGAAAATGTAGCCAGTGTAGTTCCTGAAGTAGTGGAGTGATAGGACTGAACTTAGAGATTCCGAAAATAAGTCTCGCTGCGGCATTCAATACAGATTAATGGCGAGTCATTTTGTTCATTGGTAGACCTGCATAGATACCATTACACTAATCGACTCTAGACACTACAAACGCATTTATTAATTGACGGGCGGCATCAACCGGCAAATTTTTGCGTATGCATTTAATTTGTCTCAGCTGGTAGAAGCATGAACTTATCGTTCTACTAATTTGAGCGTCAAGAGAAAGGTCAGAATTAACTAAAACTCCCAGTAGTTTAACGCTGGGTAAAGCGGTATTCCCTACATTGGGTAGGGCCGTATCCTGGATCAAATTCTGTCGTCTGGCTGAAGCGACCCATAGTTGTTCAGTTTTTGATGGGTTTAATGTTAGTCTGTTTTCAGCCATCCAGTTTCCTATTTTCTCGATGCATCCGTCAATTAAACTGACAAGCACACTTCTCTCCCCTGGTTTGCAATAAAAATAAATCTATAATAAAGCGATACGATCCCACTTACTATTTAATGATGCTCACACTTACACACACCTGAACACTGACTCCTAAACTAATACACATAAACACACATCTACACTTACTCTCATACAAATACAAATAAACACACCCATTTGATGTAACACAATTTAATAATATGTATGATTCTTATTTAGAAACTTTGCTGGTCTGTCTTTAAACTGTATTTTTTTAAATTTTACTTTATCATTATCGGACTGTTTGTTTCTTTAAAATAAATAATAAATAAATATAAAATAAACTGGTAAACCAATTTGTATCCAAATATAAACCATATACATGTGAGTTAAACGTCCATGACGTCCACACGCGCCAAATTATTTTACCAAACATCTAGAGCGTCGACTGAAGAAGCAACTAAGCATTTTTTTAAACACAAAACATTGAGCCTCAATATTGTTTCTTCTATCCATCTCCAACTGGGGTGGGAGCTCCATACCCCAACAACTAACAAAATCCTACAGTGGTGACCCCGGCGTGATATTCTGCCGTGATACCAGGGAGGATTATAAGCAAACTTAATAATACTGCAACTCGCATCCATATTTTTTTTTACGTTCGCTGATTTTTCCACTGTAATTATTCTTCGAATTTTTTATCTTTGCAAGGCTCTTGGCAGTGCTGCGTACGGCGCATTCAGCCCGCTGTATGGAAACCAGGTAGGATACTGGTTTCCAGGAGCTGCAGCCAGCCCTTACCAGCTTCCTCCTCCCACGCCAGGATTCCCCATAGCCCCCATACAAGGAGTGCAAGGTTATTCCTACCAGGGTCAGTATGCGGGCTACCAGTTCATGGGGTGAGTCTTTTATTTATTTTACTGGTGTTAACTGTTAACTGGCGTCCTTGCCCCTTTAAACCCATGTTGATTTTAGTTTATTCCACCAATCTCGCGTTTTTGCGGAAATGACCTTCAATGTACCTTCCTTTAGCCGAGGTGCAAATGTCCCATTGAGTGGAAATATATGAAAATACCATTTTGAACAAATGAGTGTTTCCAGCGGGGAATTCCAATTATCCAAATTATCCAACTACACTACACACACACAAAAGAGAAATTGCTCTGATCAAATGGCGTACTTGTTTTTAATATTAAATCATTTAAGTTACAGGAAAACCTCGGACGAGCATTCTGCTGATATCTACTCTTGTAACCGCATAACCAAAAATATGTCAAACACTCTTTTTTTAATTGTCTAATGTCCAGTACCTTCATGCAATGTAATAATGTCTGCTATGTAATAATGATATTTTCATCGTTTCTTTTTTTTTTAAAAGTATGTAAATTACCTGGCGTTTTCCAACCCCCAGGGAGAATCGTACTGCTGGTCTCGAAATTTTGATACTACCAAGTCACGAATGGCAATTCTAATCGCAATATGGCACTGTTGTGAGGGTTTCAGCTAAACACCATCATGTCTTTATAGATAGCATTATATAACTCCCTATCGACGACGCCCAGCGTTATGATTTCTGATGTGGCGGGCAACACCAACAGCCGTGAGGTTGGCAGGTCCGAACCCTGCGTTAGCCCGCAACGCGTAGTCCGCTGCAATGTCAGCCTGGACGAGGCTAATAAACACCGCACATCGAAAGTACTCGACATTTCATCTTGACAGCTCGTGTTGCCTGGCCACGAGTTCTCCGCCAGTGCTCGCTGACACCAACAGCCGCGAGGTTGGCAGGTCCGAACCCTGCTTTGGTGCTGCCCGCCACACTGGTTATAGACTGCCTGGTCTTCGTTTTCCTTGTGGCACAGAGAAAGTTAGGCGTTTTACGGGGTTTTTAGACATCCATTCTAATTATATGGCCAGCACACCTCAAACGCCTCATCTTATTACATCGGGCGCTCCGTAGATTTTGAAAAGCTCTTTATTGTAGCGACGACGCAAATCGTTGTTTTCTCTCTCAGGGCCATCGACAACTCTGAGGATTCCTTTTTCAAAAGCTGCAACGGTTCCCTTTTATATTTTTTGTCATAACCCAGGTTTTGGAGGCATGTATCAGGATTGGTTTAATCAGAGTTTTGCACGGTACTTTTTCTCGATATTGATCACCGTGCCTTTTAAGAATTTATAAACGTTGTTCTAACATGTAACATGTTTTTGTGACGTAGGATGGGAGGCTGGAACGGAATGCCCAGTGCTCAACCCCCTCCACAGCTGCCACCGACCATCCCTCAAGCTCCCGGAATGGTTGCTTACCCAGTTCAACAATTCCAGGTTTGTATATTCCAATGATTGTAACTTTAAATATCTTTAATACTTAATTTGTAACTTGTACAAAAACCAATGATCATTAAAAAAAGTTTTTTTATTTATTAGCATATTGCCAGCAATTTTTTCAAAAGAGGTATGTAAGATATTCAATTTATTGCAACAGAGAAGGAAAACTTTTTTGGAAAGGGAGCCTACAATACGTTTATATACCACTGATTTTTCCAAATTAAACGGTTTGAGTACGAAGGCAGAAATTACTTTAAAGTATATTTGCGTCGCTTCGATATTTTTAATTATAATTAGAAAAAACGTGAGAAATCTTCCAAAAATACTTATGACATGTCATCTCAATGCCTTATTGTACAATTTAATATTTTTTTCATAAAAAAAAACTCAGAACAAGCCCAAAAAGCGACTTTTAAACTGGGTCTGTAAGTACCCACTTTGCTACTCTTGTTATTTTTTTGACCATCGGGTTTTACGTGTTAACGTCGCTTCTGTTTGTTTTTGTCCGACAGACCAAAACGCAAATCGGCAGAAATAGGACTTCAAATTTGTCTTACGAAATAGGCGCAAAAAATGTCCACAAATTGAGTCAAAATTAATTCGAAAAACCCCTAAACAAAAAACAAACCATCCCGCCGTTTCTCCGTAGGGGTAGGCAGAGAGGACAGAACGCCATATCACTCTGTCTTTGCATACAGACCTCGCTTCCTTTACATTAATATGAGGCTAAAAGTATGACCAAAGTGAGAAAGGTTTTTTTTCTAGACAATATGAGATTCTTGTTTTCAATGTTATGGATTTGGTGATCCAGATTGTCAACACAGTTGTCTCTAAAGCACCTTTTCTCCGTTTTTAATGTTTTTTTACTTGAAATAGTGAGTAAATACGAAAATCTTCGCTGCATCATAAGATTAGTTTAATACGAAAATAAATTTGGCTGTCAGAAGAAATTTTAATTGTTGTACTGCTGATTTTTGGCTCTTTTAAATTATGAGTTTGCCGACCACTGTTCTATAGTGTTGATACGTAGGTGGATTATTACATATATTTATTTATTCAAACAAAAACATACATATTACAAAAAATACAATAATAACGTATCCCAAACTCTGTGAGGCCAAAAGCCTTGCGTTGAGTTGGGATAGAACGTTATGGAATGTGGAAGCACGGACATAATTTAATCAAAGCATCATTAAAAATTAAATATTATCACATAAACAAACATATATTTCAAAGGGCATCTGGACAATACGCTTAATAGTCTCCTGTAATGGTCTCTTCCTTTGGACAAAGTCCAGACTTGTACACTCCTGAAAATGTCTTTCGTTTTGGAGAATTCAGGACATTGAACACTATTGGAGCCACAAAAGAGAAATTCCTCAGAGCAAACGTCGTAGGTGTTTTTGGAATTAACTAATTCAAAATACAGGAAAACTTCGTACAAGCATTTTGCTGGGATCTACTCTTGTAGCCGCATGACCCGAAATGTGTCAATGACTCTTTTTAAAAATATTGTCTAATGTCCAGTACCTTCATGAATTGGAACATGTCTCAGGTGGGAAAATGGGAGGACAACGCAGCATCACTCTTAGTATTATTTTTTCTACGTTTATTAAGGGGTTCGTGAAAGACGCAGTGCAACCTCCCCAGCCCACTATACCAGAGATTGCCACTGACTAGAAAAGAGCAAAATACACAGTTCTGAGAGTGCCAATGTCCAAAATGTTCCTAAGTGAGCAGAATACATGACACAGTTCTCTTAATCTGGAAACCAGCGATTGGACCTTAACCCCCCCATTGTCAATTTTTGTCAATAATTATTCCGAGATATTTTATGTACTCAACTAGTTTTAAAATCTAGCGTAAACAATCTGATTTAATTTCCAGATTAAGATGGAATTCAGGTGAAGATCTGTTTCCAATACTAAAAGTAGTATATATGGTTTTACACACATTCAGAGTAAGTAAATTATTGTCTAGCCAGGTTTTCACCGCTTTTGTGAAGGGCATAACCAACAACCGTGAGTTTGGCAAAGCCGAACACCGCTTTGGCCCGCAACGCGTAATCCAATGCAACGTCAGCTCGGACAAGTTATTAAACGTCTTGCATCGGAAGAATATGCTTATTTCATCTTGGAATTTTGTGTTGCTCGTCCACCAGCTCCTTGCTATAGTAAAGTAAATGTTTAAAAATGCGGATTTATAATCGTCGGGTCACCATTTGTATGGATGGGTGCGCGTGAATTGATTTAATGTTAAATGAGAAAGATGGATTACAATTGAAATTATTTATTGAGTAGATACACACGGGTAACATCTTTACAATTTTGGACAGAAGGAATTTACAATAGCGAACACTGGCGAGGAGCTGGTGGATGGGCGACACGAAATGCCAAGATGAATTGTGCATATTCTTCCGATGGACGATATTTAGTAACTTGTCCGAGCTGGCGTTGTATCGAATTACGCGTTGCGGGCCAAAGCGGTGTTTGGCACTGCCAACCTCACGGCTGTTGGTGGTGTCCTCCACTCTCTCATACCACAATTTACTTTTTTGAATACAGAGTTTTATTCCCTAGCTTCAAACAACAAAACCGTGTTATCGGCAAACATTGACGGCATAGTTTTGGTGACGGCCAGCCAACTTTGAGATTGGCTAATGTAAACTGTATGTGTTTATAAAGTGTTTGAATAAATAAATAAATGTGGTTGTCTTGAAAATTACGGGGCTCATGATTACGGGTCACGTTTTCCCTCTCTGTTGCAATAAATGTACATCTAAATAACTCTTGGAGGAAACCCAGCCTGTCTTAAAACACTTGGACATAATCAAAATATTGTTGATTGAACTAACTAATATAAGAAAAAGGTACTTTAGGCGTTGCATGGCGGGTGAAATAATTTAAATAAAGGTTTTAGCTAATTTACGTAATAAATGTCAACAGACGAAAGAGTTGAGGAAGTTTGAACAAAGGCAGAATGGCAAATGTTACACAACGCCACTTTAGCCAACAAATGACAGGTCATAA
The DNA here is from genome assembly GCF_059751315.1 of Micrasema longulum. NCBI lineage: Eukaryota > Metazoa > Arthropoda > Insecta > Trichoptera > Brachycentridae > Micrasema > Micrasema longulum. The sequence continues at coordinate 144,036 of NW_028278042.1, forward strand.
GGCCTGTGAATGCCTAGACTTCCGTATTACTTAAAAAAAAAAAACTTATTTATTTAAGATAAAAAATTTATACCAATAAAATTGCATTAAAAAATAATACTCTCTTGGTATATTAACAACAAGAAATGTATACAACAAGATTATGTTGTGGAAAATTTTTCAAAATGAAAATTTGGGATTTAGCTGTTTTTACAACTTTAAGTTCATTGGGCAGTTTTGATCATTTTAGTAAAAAAGAAACCCGCCTTTGTTTTAGGTAAATCAAGTTACAATCCCAAATGATTATAAGGTATAATTAAAAAAAACTATTATGTAAATTTTTTTAATTAGTTAGTGTTTTTTTTTTTGGTGGAATTTAATTTGATTTATAAATTTCAATTTCAATCTTACGACATGTTGATGCTTAAAGCGCGTGACGTAGAAAAAATAGACACATTATTTCCTTTCGAGACTCGTCTCATATTTAGCAAAAATCGCATCACCCTCAACAATTCGAAAAAACGGAAGAATTAGATCATCAACGTGAGAGAGAGATAATTAAAAAAATATAAGAAAAAATAAAAAAAATAATATTTTTTTATTTGTTATTGAACTTCGCCAATATTTTTTTTTTATCAATTTTTATATATTGTATTATCAGCGCTACGATTTCTAAAGTTTTGAATTTCTGAAATACCTCCACGTGTGACATCAGAGGTTCTCTTCCGCTTATTCTCGATCAGTTCTATCCATTGGTCCATTCACGGCTAGCAAACCGGAAATCTTCCATAACTCTCTTACCATATGAACCAGTGACGTCGTTTAAAGGAGTTCGTTTTTATTCACAAGGTTTTTTTTGTGGTACAATGCTCCAATTTTTACCGCGCGCAAGAAACATTTTTCGTATCCAATTTCTCGTGGGGCTGAAGTTCTATATTGTAATAGTTCAGAAACCACGTACGCGCATTATGCTGGAGCCAACTAAAGTACTCATATAAGAGCAGTTTTACGTTTTGGCGTTACTGCTAATTCTTTATTTATAACCGAAACGCCGTGGTTGCACCTTAAGCATCATGTCATCTCAAACGTTAAATAATCTGACGCATGCGTAGAGATGCAAGGCGGTAAAATTACCGCGGATTTTTACCGGATTTTGGTAAAATACCGTATTTTTCGGTATTTTACGGTAATTTTCTGTAAGAAACGAATACGACATACTAATTTTTATTTTTAAAAGATATAACCTGACTTGTGAGGATACACATGCCTGGAGCATCTTTGTAAACATCATAGACTCCAACTAGGTAGCGAACATGGAAAGTTGACGATGATGATGATTTTTGGCTATTCAATAATTAGTAAAAAGTAAGTGCAAATACGGCTTTCCCGCTATTTTGATAAAATGTATTAGATGTTCAAACGGGTTTTTTGGAAAGTATTTTTAAGTAAATTTTCATTTTCTCTGACTTTCGTATATTTTTATTGAATAAAATCTACAGGGACGTAATTATACACGAAAATTGATTTGAAGCAATATTTTTTCAAAATGCGTGAAAAAAGTACACACTGAATGACCTTGAACGACCCATGCTTATAATAAATCTCGACAACCATCCGATGGATCTAAACCTGGTTTTCACTGTCATGTAACGTGTTCTAAAACAAAGCTATTCGTATTTGTTATATCTTCGAAAAATAAAAATTAGCACGTCATATTCGTTTCTTACCGAAAATTACCGAAAAATACCGTATTTTACCAAAATCTGGTAAAATTGCGTAATTTTACATCCACACGCATGCGTTGTGACCACCTCAAACTTTCAACTCTTAACCGCTCGATGGTGCTATTACTGCTGTCTGAACTGTAAAACTTTATTCAGCGCTCAATGTCAAAATTGACTTATTTCTCGTTCATTCTTACATGACTCACATTTTAAAATTAGTTTGATTAGTTTAATTAGTTTGAACCACACTAGTCTGACAATGTCGCGAAAGCGACAAACCTTGTTATTTGTCTAAAAATGTATCAACGTTTCGTTTGATTGAAATATAAATTTATAGAAATATTCTGTATTTTTTTTGTCTTTTTATTCTGAAAAGTAGCGAATTTCGCATGCATTTTATTCTTATACCTTTACGTAGAATATTAATTAATTAATAACCTATGTGTATTTTGTGGCCATAATAACTTAAATAAAATTAATAAAAAATGTACAACTTACTTAACTTTTTCCTACGGCTGAACTGTACGAAAAACGCCAGTTTGACATGAAATACTTGACGAAAATTGAGTCGATAAAATTTGTACACAAAATTGCACTGGAAAACATAAAAAACGATTTGCCAAAAATGCTGACATTTTTTCTACTTTCCACATCCTATCCTAAGTAGAGAATGTGGGCATCACCAGTTGCCTCCAAGAGACACTTCCGCCAGCCAGCACTTTCGCCTCCTCCCACGTCAATCAAGTGCCCCTTAATTCCGCCGAATATAGTCGAAAGATAGTCATCGACGGCCTTCCAGGACAGACAACAACAACAACACAGATTTAAAGAACAGACAACTTGAGTTAAGGTTTTTCTGAATCATGCGTGGCACGTGTTCAAGCCAGGTCCATTGCCTCATCTTCAAAACGCTTGCTATATGAGGCTACTGCGTCTATTCTCGGACTTCAATGTTGGATGTACAATCGAACCACCTTGTGCCTTATATTCTGCTCAAGCACTTACTCTCAAAACTCAGAAATTTGGTGTTCTGAGCTTTGGTAAAGTGCCATAATTTGCACCCGTATAAGAATATTTGCATTATGCAAGAGTTGAATAATGGGCATTTTGTTTTAACGGAGCATAGACTAGAGTTCCAGACAACACGCATCATGTTAAAAGTTGCTCCAGCAATTCCTAGACGGGTTGCGAGCTTTTTGTGTTTGATTCCATCCTCAGCTATGTGAACTGCAAAGTATTTAAAGCTGTCAACTTTCTCGATTCTCTGTCTATTATTATAGAGAGGCTGATCAGGGTCAAAACAGGATTTGTTGCATATAATCTGAGTTTTTTTTTGGCATTAATATTAATTAAGACATGCCGACATACAAAAATACAATACCAGGGGGGCTATAACAAACGCTATCTTCATTGCTTCATTATCAACTTCGGTATGCTCTACCGATTTGTCATCTCTGACGTCATATGAACGAATTTAACCACTAAGTGACGCTGAAAATTTAAAATTAAAGTATTTCCACTTCAAATCGATTATAAACCCAAATCAATCCCAATTAAGGCAAAAACCGTTCGCTTGAACATGATTTTTATATAACTCATGCCCGAAGTGCACTTTATTCTACCAATGCAGTGCCCAACGCACAACTAGGGTATTGTTATGAAGATGGGTTAGTGCTTACGACTTGACAAAGGAAACTGGTAGGCAAATCATTTAAATTTAGTGATTTTAAACAAAATTAATACGTGGAAACAAGAGGAATCACAAAAAAAGTCATTTTAGAAATAAGTTTTTTTAGAAAATTATTTATTTTCTTGGTGTTAGATTTTTTTTCCATACTTTCTTTTCCTCCTTTTTTTCTCTTTTCGTCTTTTTAACCTACATTTCTTAATTTTTCTGCATTTTATTATTATTTTATTACATTTCTATCTAAACTTTTTACACTTTTCATACAATATTAATTTTTAGTCACTTTTTTACACTTTTTATTTCAGCCAAATTTAAACATCCCCGATAAGAGAATTGAGATATCTAGGCATTTACAGGGCTTACATGTCATTAACTGGTTACATACATCATTCTGCCTAACGTTTTTGATTTAAACATATCCTTAATGAAAATATAAATTTCAACAGTTGTGAAGGGGGGTATGACATACGCAAAATGCTGACAAATGGGGATATTAGATGCAAACTTAGAAATGTCCACTGAAGTAGTTACTGAGATATTTGCAAAAAACTTTGAAAAAAGAATTGTTAGATTTCAAATTATACTTCACCATCTCAATGGAGAATGCTAAGTTTCTGGTGTCAAGTAGTATAATTGAAATCTATTTTTGCAAGATTTAGAGACGGTTTTGAATTACGCTTTTATTTGGGTTGGTAGGTTTTTATGTATAGTTTATTTTGTCATCAATAACTAATTTTTCGTTTTCGGTGAAGATTTTTAAGTTTGCTTTTAATAACCTCAAATATCTGACTATCGTTAGCAACGGAAATGGCTCAAAATTGAACACCTTCCAACTTCTGTTCACTGTATGTCATACTCCTAACGCTTCTTAACTTAGTAAAATATTTCAACGCATATCAGTTCATGGTTTACCTCTTCGTTCTAATCCTCAAAACACCCTCCTAATACCCATCCACAATTCCTTTTCTTCTCTTATTCATATAGTGTCCATGCTGCTTGACTATGAAATCATCCCCATCCATTATCAAAGATGCTTCTACAGTAGCTCCGTTTAAATCACGACTCAAGAAATATTTCTTTTCTCTTCCTCGATTTCTCCTCTTTTTCTTTATTTTTATTCCCCTTTTCCATCAAAAACTAGTATCGATATTTATTAATTTTTAAACCTATCTTAAAATTATATCAAAAAACCTTTTGTTTTATTGGTTAGTTTGAAGTTCTTTTTACACAACGTGTGGAGTAATCACTTTAACCTGCCAATGCCAGGTCATAAACCCTATAAATGCCTATATTTTCATTTAAGATAATAATTCCTTAATATTGGTTAAGACACCCATCAAACATATTTTGCAACGCCTCTGTTGAGATAAGAGATTGCACGCCAATCGCGTTCTCTTTAATTTCAACTTTTCTCTTCTAGTTTCATGTAAAACTTCCATCCATTATTCTGGAGACTAAAAAAATTGGCGTTTAATATTATTAAACAGAAAATTAAATTAATTATTTTTTTAACTTTTATAATCAAGTATTTTTTTCATAATTTTAATGATAGTGTTGCGTAATAATGTAAACAGTTTTATGCAAACTTTTTTCTTGTTTTTGTTTTGACAGCTGTCAGACGAGGAGTGGCTGGCGCCCGGTTTGCTCGTCTGAGGCAGCCCGCACCACCGCCAGCCAATCGCGGGGCTGCCCGCCATGACGTCGCTGGGTCGCGTGACTCCTGCGCAGCCAATCACAGCGCTCGGCCGGGTGCGCCGCTGATTCCGCGCAGAGGATTCAATTCAAATTCGAAAAAAGAGTGGAATAAAGAAAATGCTTGCGGCGATGATGATTATTGCTACTGCGAAATATCACTAACTAGATATTATTAGTATTTTAAGGCATTGTATGTTGTATGGTCTTCTGTATTACCTATTGCAACTTTTGTTCTGAAATGTCATTTTTCAAAGTTCATTTTTTTCAGTTTCCCGTAAAGATAATGTTTCGCAAACTTTGCGGTAAGCTATTTCAATTTTGAATACGAACTATAAAATTGTGCAAAAATAAGCGTTCAAAATTTGATTCGGCTCGAACTATCTCGGAACTTTGAAAATGGACTCCATTAATTTTAAATTAGGCATACAATCTAATTGACTTGCATTTTGTTACGTAAGAGGCGTCGTAGTTAGGGTACTAATCTGTATTATGTTTGAAGAACACGACAAAGATTTCAAGAGATTAAATCGACGAAGAATATTATCGATGCAATCTTTAAAGAATACGGAGCTAAAAATTGAAAAGATGGAAGATACCAATTCTAGGTATGATGGAAAATCAATTTAGCTAAGGCAAACGGAAAGGCAATGAAGGATATTGGAGAAATTCCCTATGAAACTAGCCGTGTAATTTTTTGAATAGTTAAATTTTTCGTGTGTTATTTTAAAAGCGTATTAAAACGAACGCTTATTAACTAATGAAAAACTTCACAAGATTCAAAATCGTGAAATACTTGACTATTAGAATGGTTTTATATTTTAACTCAACTACACCAAAAACTGTGCTTTCTTTTAAAATAGTTAAATATAACAGGTTTAAAAACCGGAGTAAGTTTAAGCTTAGATTAAGACCGTAGATTAGTAGATTTGGTAAAAGGTTCGCGAATACTATCAAAAACTAAAATATCAAACGATGAGTATTTCGTTTTGCGTCTGCGGTTTCTAGAACCCAGGACGCACGTCATTTTCTTCAAAATGGCGGCTCTTACTTTCTTTTTTAGTTTTTTTAAATGGTACTCGTATATTAAATGAATTAGCTGTAAATGTAAAATAATGATAACTTGGTAAAGAAGGTTGTGTATCTGTACTTAAGCATTAAAATTCTTGAATATTATGATTAGGTTTATCGTAAATGTACACACAAGTCACTATTCTTAAATTACTATATCAATTATATAAAAATATAACATATATATAAAGATAGATAGAAAAAAATGCTAGGATAAAAACGCATAAACTTATCATAAAGTATGTTACAAATGTACATTGTAGTCTTAATTTGGATAAGTGCTCCAGAAATATACGAAAAAATGCTCATTTGATCAGAATGATCAAAGAAATACCTTATTGGCGCCCAAGCAAAGACAGGATGCAAATTGACAATTGCGGTTTTAATGAGTATTTTAGATCAGATAATTAACCTTGATTTGCAAGCGACTTTCACTCATGTAGTCCATTTGTCTTACCAATTCAGATATGGACAATCTTCAGATCTCTTTGTGACTATTTTTTAAGCATCATCCTACATGCTTTGAAATCTTTTTGCTAGTAAAGCCTGGTGTTTCATCGGAAATAGACGACTCTACTCAAACCTCCTTATTACTGTGAGGTAGAAAAAAAATGTGCATCAATTGCATTTAAATCAAGGGGTCTTTATGATAAATGTGAGGGCATCTGATAAAAACTCAAAATTTCTAACTGGTTAATGCAGCCACATGGTTATTGGACCTAAACTGGTTAATTGCCTGTCGACCAGAATCAAAAACTGATATAAAGATATTGATTGCCAGCGTACCAGACCAGTTAGCCAAAAATATTTTCTTTCAAGTTCTATGTCAAATGTTTACTGGTTTATACAAATAGTGAAATAGCTGGCTTGATACAAATGCCCCTTGTGAGCAGGTTATGACAGAACGCCAGAATTCCAAAATTGTTTAATTTCATAAATTAAACAGTTAAAAGTATCAGTAAAAGATTCAAAATTACTGCGTTTTTTATATCGACAAAAATTCCAATGTTAGTAACGCACTTACAACGTAACATTCGTCGTCTTTTTTCGACTCGTTCAGTATTGTACGTGTCGAACGAAACAACGCTATAGAGTTTTTGATTTTTTTAAGCTCGTTGTTTTAAACACACATCACAAATGAATGTGATATTAGTTTGCTCTTCAATGGCATTACGATACGAATAATGACAGTTTCAACATCGATTTTGGACAATCTTTGCATGAATCAAATGCTTGGTTTTCAAGCGTTTTTTCGTAGATTTCTGGAAAAAGTTGAATTGGCTTAGCGCTGAGTTTGAAGACATTAATGTGTCAATTAAAATAGTGAAAGTTTTTATAAGATTAACCACATTTCGAAACAATGTGTCAAAATGACCTGATTCTTTTTCTTTTGAGTTCGAGAAACTCTTCTAGAGACGTTCTCGACAAAACAGTGTAGGGAGATTTTTCGCGATATTCGCAAAGACAAAAGCGTCGTTTGTGTAGTGTTGAATCGAAAAGTTTTTAATGTTGTGCAGATATTTTTTTATCGAATTTTGACATGCGGGAGTTGAAGAGATTATCAATAGTGAGATATCAAACAATTTTCTTGAAGAGTTAAGGAGGCTACTATTGGATTCAGTTCTTGGGAACGTGGACAGTATTTATAAGCAGGGACATTTATTAATGCCCAAAATTTAGATAGTCAATGTAGTCGCTTTGCTTAGAACGTAGTCGCTTTTTGCTAAAAATTAGAGTAAACATTAGGATAGGATAAAAAAAATTAATTAAAACTGTATTTATAAAAATTGACGAATGATGTCTCTAAAACCAAAACACCACTATTTGATAATGACTTAAGAAATAGTAAACCGTTCGATAGTTGTTTTTTTATTACTCGTAATGATTTTAGCGATTGCGACACGGTACAAATATAGTGTACATACGTGTACAATCGACATTCAGATATTTTTGATTATTTAGATGTTTCATATTATTTCTAAGAATTATTGTATATCTGACAATCCTCAAACAATCAAATTGAAAATTTTAGCTTCAGTTTTTGTACGTTAAATCCTGTCTTATAGAATTTTCAAAACAACATTTTTTTAATTGAAAAAAAATAATAAAATATCTATTTTGGAAGAAAATGACGCACAACCGGGCAGCATAATGTATTAGTAAATTCCACCAACTGAGTTTTGAATGCGACCTATTATTGATCAAAAAACTTTCACCAAAGGGGTTTATTTATTTGTAGATCTAAGAACATTATCAATTAACGCTTCTCTACCAAGAAGAGCCTGCGTGATAGTAAGGAAATATATGGCGTAGCTAATATAGCGCAATAAAAACAAGGATGTTTTTGTTGAGTGACATAAGTAGGCGCTACTCAGGGATGACTTCGTTGTATGACAACTGATAGAGCCAGTTTTTTTGTCAGTCAGTTACCAATTAGAGGTCAGATTCAAAATGCAGCCATTGAATGTTGCTTTCAAGAGACCGGGGAACGTACCCATGTGTTCAAAAAATACCAATTTTCACCTTAGTATGATTTTTCTTTGTTAAACTAATATTATTATCTGGTTGGTAAAACATACTTAGGATAAAATGCGAAAACGATAGATCTGTCATCAAAAACCAGATTAGCCTTGTTCTTCAGCTTTGTTCTCTCCATTGCTGGATACACACCTCTTCCAAACGTTTCCACGCCTTTCTGTCCCCGGTTTTTTCATCGATCCTCTGCCTGCTATCAAGTCAATGCCGTTGGCTCGTCTTTTTGGTCTTCCAACATCTCTTTTATTTGCCACTGCATCATTCTGGGAGCCACCTGTCATCGTTCAGTCTCGTCAAGTGTCCCGCCCTCTGCCAGTTTAATGTTGCTGTACGGTTCGGTTGCCACAGCGTTTGTTCGCCTTGAAAGCCAGATTACAGCCCACCCAGAATTCTTCTGAGCCACCTCTTCTTAAAACTCGATAGTTTGCTGCTTTAGGCTCTAGTGAGGTGCTACGATTTGCATGTATAGAGGGAATCAGGCGGTATTAAGACGTTTTTTTTTATATGGGAGCTGCATTATTTTTTACCTTGCATATAATATTCAAGGTTTATATTTCAAAAGAGGATTTTTCTGCAATTACATTACTTAAAATTCATCTAAACTGTTAGTATCAGGAAGGATATACTAAAGTGGGCTAATCAGGAACATCTCAGCATTTGCTCATGTGGAAAGGAAACCACTTAAAACTCTTCAGGAGAAGCCGGCCTGCTGACAGTAGTCAAGAGGCCTTCCGTTCCACTAGAAGATAGTTCGGCATTTTGTTCCCTACTTTGGTTTATTTCACCAATTGCCTCTACTATATTATGTGATATGTATGATACTACCTCTCGTGTGAGCTTTTTATTACCTATCACCTATGGGACGTCGCTAAGATCTTTGCCCAGGATTCTGCATCGTGCCTCTAGCTGTTGTCTTTGAAAGCTGAAAAAGGGGCAATGCATCAACAGGTGAGGGACATCTTGAGAGCTTGAAGCGATGCAGGTAGCTCATAAACCCACCGTGACCCGCGAGAATCTGTGTGAGCTCGTAGCCAGCTTTCTGAGTTCTCCTGAAATCATAGACATGGAAATTTGTGTTATGCAGACGTTATATATCCTTAACTATTACTTAAACCATGTACGCTCCCTTGGCAAAGCATTTATGATATTTTCAGTGCTCGCTGTCAGCGACCAATTCAGAACTATAAGAACATGATACCTTGCAAAATAGGTAAGCCTGGTTAAGGCTCCCAAAAGGCATCTGCAGCACAAAGCCCAACTTACTGTATTGTTTTGCTTGATAACAGTCGTCACTGAAGTTTGCTAGCAATCACAGGAATAAAATGGTTAATTGAATCATTTGATTGAATCGTTTCTGACAGATCTATCGTTTCGTATCCACAGTAAATTGTTCGCGAACGAAACAAATTCTCTATCGTTCACTCGATTTATTTCAATTTTGTTTTCATTGATGTTACTTCGTGTCTAGATTTTCGGAATTAAAATTTATTGTGATAATTTCAAAGAGGTCCAAATTAATTTAAAGTCCTTTCATGTTTATAAAATTCAATGTTGTAATTGGTGTAATAGATAGAAACAGTGTTGTTGTAGAAAAAGGGGAAAATAGTATGGGAAAGGGCTCACTTGATATCACGGTGTATATGAAAGAAACGTACATAATTTAGGCTTCATGCCTTGTATTATTTGTCGAACCAAATGTATTTCGCATTAATTTTACGGGAATATTGAGGAAAGAAAATTTCAATTATTTTTTGTGTTGTGAAATAAACGGCACAATTAAATTTCACCAGCTTCACCTTCTTCAGCCTTGTTTTCTACACTGCGTCTTACAAACCTTGCCACTCCTTCATATCCCCCAATTTATTCAACCATACTCTACCAGTTATCAAGGCAATATCATCAGCTCATCTATTTATGGCGCCTCTTTTGTTTGCCCTGGTCTCCATTTTATCATTCTGGGTGTTCACCTGTCATCATTTTGCCTCGCAGGGTGACCTATCCCGTCATTTTAATGTTGTTTTACGATCCATTACATCTCTAACACTGATTCAGTGCCTAATTTTTTTATTCCCTGTTCTGCGTCTTAGACATACACCGAGCATCTGTTTTTCCATGGGTCGTTTCGCGCATTTCAGTTTCTGGCTACTTTTTTGGTCTCGAATATCAGTCACTTGTAATATACACGATTCATATACTTTAAATTGAAGCTTACTGGGACTGGCTTCTTTTTCAAAAAATACTTTAGCTTGCGTAAAAAAGCCCAACTTGGCGCTATTATTCTCGGCTATTCCGCTGTTTGGTTGTCTTCATCAAGGTTGTCTTTGTACCCTAAGTAGACGTAAAATAGTATCCTAGTTTTTAAAACGATTTTCGAATATGTAGAGAGGTGCTTTCACTGTAATCATTTTTTTAAAAAATGTCTGATTACAACCAGTAGGACAATTATTACAATTAAATTGACCTTTTTATTGTTTTCCACATCCGCTCCTAAACAGAGCGTTTGAGCATCATCAGACGACTAGAGGAGACCCAACACTCTTGCTCCATCCCAAGTTCCTTAATTCTACCAAATAAAGTCGAAATATGATCACTGACGGCCTTCCAAAAAGGCTCTCCTGAGGCAACTTCAGCACGTGTCTTAGCCATGTCCTTCACCACATTCTTGCTATAGGAGATTTCTGCATCCGTTCTCGGACTTCAATGCAGTTTTGAAATCGACTCTCAAAACTCAAAAGTTTCGTGTTTTGAGTTTTGGTAAGGTGCCAAGTTCACACCCACATAAGAGTGCTGACATTATGCAAGATTTGAATAATCGAAATTTTGTTTTGACCGAGTATAGACTAGAATTACAGACAGTACGCATCGTGCCAAAGGTTTCTCCAGCGATTCCGAGGCGGGTTGCGAGCTCATAAGTTCAAGCCACCATCCTCAGTAACATGAACTCCAAAGTATTTAAAGCTGTCAAATTTCTCGATATCAAAGTGTGCGTGCACCATTTCATACCGAAAATTTTTAAGGCGTTTTGACGAATATACACGGATTTTTGAGTGGGCCCAAAAATTGACTATTTTAGTTAGTTTTTTTAAAATATTGTAAATGACATTTTAACAATCAGACCCAGGAAGAGTGAGAAACAAAAACTAGTTAAATTTAGAAATTAAAGATAATTTCAACACTGTCCAAATATTTGTAGACGTAATCGGTTTCATAATACAAGAGTCATCTGTTGATTTATTAAAGGAATAAAACTGAATTGTCTAAAATTAAAATTACCGACCGGCTTCGTAGCAACACGTGCTCCTTTATCGAGGAATATTAATCCTATTTTATAATCTTAACAGTGTCTTTAGTCTCATATATACGGAGGTAATAAATCGAAAATTTATGACATTTTGTGTTTGTGGAGGATAGGGGTAAAGGGTTTGAAATTCGATCCAACAGACTTATTGTGAAGTCAGTAATGGCGTTGGTTCTTTAAGAAAATTATTGTTGTTGATTAACTTAAAATTTCTAAGAGACTTTGGCAGTTCGGCTAAATTTGAAGATTAAAATAAAGTCGATCCACATTTTCCTCCATCAAATTTTCACCAGTAGATCAGTTCAATTGCGCTACTGTCGGTAATAATCGACGCGATAAAAGTTTCTCGCCGCGATTGTTAATCGTTTTGACGATTCCAATGGAAAATCGACTTTATCGGTCGGGGTAATTTTAATCCATGGCGTTTGGCGTTTGGCGTTTGGCCACATAATCACGATAAACTTACCTTTCTTATCGCGGTCAGGTTCCACTGAGATCGGTCAAGTCGCTAAAGGCTTTAAATAGAAGTCGATAAACTTCAATAGTTGAGCTACTGGTAACTGTATGTTATTGACATAAAAGCTCGTGCATCACTTTTTTTTCCTATCGCATCCTTTAGCTATTTTGCAATTTAATATGTAGATGTAAAACCTACAGTATTAACACTTATTTTGATTTATTTGTAAATGTGTAATTCATAATTTTTACATTTACCCTAGTTGTGTTTAAAACACCCAATTAATCTACGTAATATTGACCGGTTTCGGAGGCGAAACCTCTTAATTTTCGTGAATAAATCAAAGAATGATATTATTAATATTCAAATCACTAACTTTGTGGTCAACCATTTTACTATATGTTATTAAATATTTGTATATACCTAACGCTTACTGATCTTTATATGTCTACTGGTTTCAAGACGTACCCGTCTCTTCGTCAGGACACCAATTAAACCAAGTTGCTGCACAAAAATATAAAACCAACGCGACATGCATTTTAATAAGCAACCCTTATATGCACTTTTAACCCTTTATTATTTATATGTAAGAAAGGGGTTAAAATGTTACATACAATTAATAAAGGATTAAAAGTAAATAATATGAAAATATTTCACATTGGGAAGCTTTAAAAAATAATGTTCATTTGATCAATTAATCAAACAACCTTTCAATACAGCCCATTATATTATGTTTTCTTTGCAATGGTTACCCAATACCTTTTAAACTCACGCCCCTCCCTTTATCCCCACACTCTTTTTTTAGCTATTTCTCCCACAACATAACATTCTAATAACTGAATCAGTGCATGCATGTAAGTGTTGCTTATTAAAATATATGTTGTGTTGGTTTTATATTTTTGTGCAACAACTATGGTGAAGGTGTATAGTGGGTTTTGCATGTCGGTTTAATTGGTGTCCTGACGAAGAGACGGTACGTTTAGAAACCGGAAGACATAAAAAAGTCGGTAAGTGGCCATATAAAATTATTTAATAACATTTAGTTAAAGAATGTTTACTTTTATTTTTTCAACAATGTATAACGAAGTATCTGGTTCATTAGTTTCTAAAATTGGCTACAAAAAGGCAAGCTGATCATTTATACGCTTCAGGAAAGAGTTATTTTTATTATGAATACCTCAAGGGCGCTTAACAGAGTGACTAAATGCCACAGGGGCTTATGACCTGTATTTGGCTTTTAAATTTTATTTTGATTTTGTTTATTTTATTTTTTTTATTTTTTTAAATTGATTAATTTATTTTAAAACCTACTATACATAATTTCATGTAATATTCCCAAGTAGTTTTGGTAAAAAAACTCATTTAGGGACATACAGATAACAATATTTATTTACAGACGTAGGTATTTATTATTTATTTATTTGACTTATTTTATATATGCAGTTTTTTTTTGCACCACAACAGGCCAGGAGGCTCAATTACAGTGGTGAATTACATCTCATAACGCCCAGGCTTGAGAAAAATCAAATTTAATTTTTGTGTTCTCACCGAGAATCGAACCCGGAACCTTCCGTGTGTGAGTCAAACGTCTTGACTACTACACCACGAAGGCCGCTTTTGTTATTACTATTTTATAATGTTTTTTTTTGTTGTTTTATTTGATTTATTTAACTTATTTTTTTTTTTTATTTTTTTTTTTTTTTAATATTTATTTTTTCATTTATTTTATTTATTTTATTTATTTTATTTATTTTATTTATTTATTTTATTAATTTTATTAATTTTATTTGTTTTATTTATTTTATTTATTTTATTTATTTTATTTATTTTATTTATTTTATTTATTTTATTTATTTTATTTATTTTATTTATTTTATTTATTTTATTTATTTTATTTATTTTATTTATTTTATTTATTTTATTTATTTTATTTATTTTATTTATTTTATTTATTTTATTTATTTCATTAATTTTATTTTCTTTTTTTTTATATATTTTTTTTTATTTGTTTTTATTTTTTTTCCCTTATTCTATAAACACATTTATAGTAAACAACAGATGTATTGTATAAACTCAACTAATACCAGATTTTGACAAAATTGTGCTAAGTTAGTAAAAAAAAAATATTCCATATATAATTTATTCATGTTAAAATTATATATATATTATTTTTAATAACGAAAGAAGATATATATGTTTATATTAAAACATCCATATTTCTGTTGATTTTAAAGTTTTAAACAAAAATGTTGTGTATGTGACAATTGAAGCGTATTATAATCAGTTTTGACGTTTGAAGCCAGTTATTATTACTGTCCTGAAGAATGGTTGTTAAACCTAAATATTGTGGAAATCAATTATTTACATTGTGGTTATAAAAATGTTTTACAAAATTTATTTTGTGTATTTGCGCATTTTTATTTATGTTTAAACTTGTTATGAGATTCGAATCTAATTATGGCACAATAATATTAAAGACTCAAAATATCCGTTTTGAGAATCTATTTTTTTTACCATTATTTGGACATTTTGAATATAATTTTCAGCATAAACTTCCAACCAAAATTATAAATTTCCAATAACGAATTATAAATTTGCGAGAGTAAAGTATAAATTTTCAAATTTCAATAAATTATAAATTTTCGTTGACAAAATAATATAAACTGCAATAAATATTTAAAAGCAATAAAATTTATGTCAAACTAGATGTTTTAGTGTTTTTCTTCGGTATATTTTGCTCAAAATGTTAGAATTCCAAATAGTTCTCTTCAAAATTATTATTTAAATACATTGTTTATGGATGAGTTAGTTTAAATGTGATTAAAATATAAAATAAAGAGTCGAATCAATCAAAAAGTAATGTATATTTTAAGGTTAATAAAAAACAATTTTAGCAAAACTGTAGTTGATAATCATGTCATTTTATTAATTGTAAGATTATTTATAAGAAACAGGATGACAACTGTCATTTTTGACAGCTGTCATTTTGTCAGTTGTCTTTTTGACAGTTGTCTTTTTGACAGCTGTCTTTTTGACAGCTGTCAAATTGAAGCTTCTCGTTGGGCCGTCTAGCGACCAGAGATTCATTATTCCAATTTGAATTCAAAATGCCTGGAAATCAAATACATTATATAAAAGATAATCATGTAGTTAGGAGACCATAGATTTAAAGAAAATGTATATTTTAAGGTAAAATCGGTAGCAAGATTTTATTTGACTTTTGTTGTATTTATTTTGAAAATCGAACGCAATTTTTTTTATGTGTGCGTTCGGTTTTGGCACATTTTCACTGCCACAAAACGCGGGAGCGGAGATAGACCATTTTGATTTAATGGCTGGGTTTTTGAAAAAGGCATTAATTGAAAATCATTCTATGTCAAATCTGTGAGAACCAATGGAAATTTTAATTCAAAGATAACATTTGATATTTTTAAGAATTGTTAATTCAACTAATTATAATTTAAAGAAAATGCAAACATGATTATGTTAATTAATGTCGAGTAAAACATATTTGATATTATAAAAGAAAATGGTGTCACACGTTAACATTAAAATATTTTTTCAGATTAAATTTATATGTAAAATAACAACAACAATAAACCATCACGCCGTTTCCCCGTAAGAAAAGGCAGAGAGGATAGAACGCCACAACACTCTATATTTGCATACAGATCTCGCTTCCTCTACATTCATACATCTTCTTGTGTACGCGCGCCGATTATTCCGACTTTTGACATGTCCATTAGGGTAGGCCGATAATTTTTTTTCTCCGAATTTTGAAATGAAAGGGGTCTAAAAAGTTGCCTTTTGGATTACTCAGAATTCAAAAAATATCAAAAAAAATATTCGATACTACTTTTAGCCCTCAACCAGAGCTTGAAGTTTTCGAAAAAGTCGATTTTTTGGAGTAAACTGGCTGTCATTTCGTATTTAAGTAAGAAAATCAGTCTAATTAAATGTTATAATGTGCATTAAATCTTATTAAATAAGCATCTAAGGGCGTAAGTTGCACTTTTTTTTGTAATAAATGGGTAGCATCGTTTTAATAGGCCATTGTTTTCGTCAATATTAGCCAGGCGCTCGACGGAATTAGTTTCGCGGACTGTAAACTTTTTCCATTTCGGTAGTTTTAAAGCGCGTTCGAATTTGTAATGTGATTAAGTTATTTCTTTACGAACACAATATAATTTTATCAATATAGATAATTAACAAAATGTCCAGACAGTGATAAACTTCAAACCTCGGTTGAGGGCCAAAAATAGTATGGAATATTTTTTAAAATAATTTTTACGTTCAATGTGATCCAAAATGCAACTTTATAGACCCCTTTCGCTTTGATGTCTAAAAAAATAAAAAAACCTCATACATCATCGGGCCACTCTTATGTCCATCTTTAAGTGTTTGTTGGATTTGATCATGCCATGTCTTTCTCGGTCTTCCTCTATTTCTGCATCCATCAACATTCGCATTGTAAATATTCTTAGCCGTTCTTTCGGTGTCCATTCGCTCTACGTGTCCGAACCAGCGCAGAGGTCCTTTCTGATTTTGTCGAGAATGCTTGTCTCAGTCTTGCGTAATGTGCGGATCTCAACATTTGTGCATCTATCGTCCATAGTTTTACCACACATTCGCCAGAGAGATCGCATTTTGACAGCATTCAGCCTACTTTCATCCCTGATTTCCCAAGTCCATACTTCGCTCTCATGCATCAGGGACGGTACCAGGACTCCGTTGTGAACTGCCAATTTTGCCTCTTGTGACAAACATTTGCTAAGGTCGATTTAAGTGCGTTCATTCTGTTCCCGGCGCTCACCCTCCTTTCAATATTTTGTTAATACTGCTAGGCTCTGTAGCAAATAAAGACAAACTTTTGAGGATTTTTGATGGTATTTTTTTAATGTCTTTTTCAAAAAATTCAGTTATAAAAACAATTCTGATACGTTTAAAATAGAAAAAATACATACAAAAGTAGGTCGGTAAAGCAGAGAAATGTCGAATTTTGATACAACGTATAATTATTTTAGGTTAGTGTGTTTTTAACCAATTGAATTGATTAATGTGCTAGAAAATCTTCCTTGTACTATTATTTTTAATTGTAAAGAAACTTATGTAGTTTCTGTACGTATGAGTAATTATTATTATTATTGTATATAATTTATATATCGCCATTTATGTGAAAATCCCCTTGAGGGCGCAGTGCAATAAATACCCCAACACGTCTAACAACTACAGAGCGCTTGGACGGTTGGGATTTTAGTGCCGTATTTTCAATTATAATTTAATTTCACAACAGATAACACATATGAGCTAAATTACAGCACGTCTTGCAGCTCCAGAGCTCATGGATGATATGAACATTATTTATAAAAATTAAAATTTTGTGTTTAAATTATTTTTTCAAAATTATTTAGAGATAAGAGCTGGATTGACACATCCTGCAGCTATAGAGCCTATGGACGGTTGGAATTCTTGACTCTATTTTTATAAATATTTTGAGTTTGAAATAATTTCTTAGTTTATTACATTTACTCATGGAAGCTAGTTGTTTTGTTGTCTGTAAATTCTATTACTTTTTAAACAACGCCTTTTTATCTATCAATATTTTTTTTTGAGAAAGCGTATGATATAATTTCGCAAAACAAATTAATGATACTTGCATATTTGATCCAATGTTGCCCTTAAGGGGGAATGACGACTTGAGAATGATATATGTAGCTTTTTACCCTGTACTTAATATTTTTATTAATGATTTTAAGGTTTTTCTAGTACTTTAATCAAATAATTAGTAAAAATCTCTTTTGAATCAACAAATTAGGCATTGTTTTCATTTTTTAATAATTGATTTAGCATTCATTGTAACAGCATAATTGGTTGCGCGAGTGGTTGATGAGATTGAGTGGTTGTGGCTGGATGGACCGCCAGTGGATTAAGGTCTACCTTTCCTACCCATCCCATGATCACCCAAGTATCAATGTTTGTTATTCTCCTCGTCTCTATGGCCATGGGTAGCTACGGTTGCTATGGGAACAATTTTCCATATCCATAGCAACCAACATCAACAATCACATTTTTTCTTTTTGATAATTTTTGCCAACTACCGCATGTTCATAATTTAATCTGCCCGCATCTGCTCGTCCTATAATCATCTGCCCGCATCTGAACATTTTTACATCATCTGACCGCCGCTTTGCCACATTCATCTTTATATTTTGCAAATAACTATAGTGAAAGTGCCGCGTTCACTAAAAAGGAAAAAAAACTACCCAGGACTTGGAGATATCATCCGGATTCCTGTCCCCGATTCCCTTTCCTGTCTTCCTAAAGGTAGGATTTTTGTTCTTTGTTCTAGTTTGTTTGACCTCATGCTGTTCTTTTGAACATCTGACATCATTGCGCCAACGCACCTTTTTCTTTCCCCGCAAAAATTAACACACATCAACGATTCAGTCAAATAATATCCACGCAAATTATAATCTCCACCCCAATATTTTTTCTGATTTAAAAAACAGTGGTTCTGTTTGTAAAATAAATCAATATTTTTTTATTAAAGTTGTTGGCTTAATAGGCAAAAATCATTCTAAAGAAAATTTGGTGGTTGGTGAGTTCGTCTTTTATGATTTAAATCCAGGGTTGGGTCCATTGGGCCCTGCATTGGTAAATTGAATGCATCGTATCTTGATCATAAACGCACGAGCCTTAGACGTCAGCTTCCAGTAAATGGAGAGTAAAATATTACATTGTAAACCCACCTTTTGATTAACATTTTATATCGACCTTGTCAGGAATCGAACCGAGACATCAGTGAAAGCTTTGACGAACGAAGCGAGCTGATTTTCCACTCGATTTCCTTTTTTTGACAGAAGTAATCGAGTGGAAAACACTCTTCCAGAATCCTGCTTTAAACTCACACGCAGAACTTTTTTTTACATCCGCCGGAACATAGATAAACTATCAATCATTATTAAAATCACTCTTTTTTGCACCACGACGCATATAGTACACCTGTTTGTGTCTATCTCCGTCAGTTGTAGCATGATTAATAAATGAAACAAACATTACTATTTCCAATTCATTTTCACAACTAATGGTGCATAGGGCGCTGCATAGATACACCAACCGCTGCGGGTCTTGATAATTTTTGTTACAATGATGGTAAAATGATCAGTCTTACGTTTCAGATGCCACTCCAAGAACTATGAACATTACAGTGTAAAAACATATTTTTTAATGAATGTTTCATGTTACATCAGGAATCAAACCCGAGACTTCTTGAATTGCAGGCAAACGCGCTAACCAGCCAACTGCGAGGTTGTCATTTTTTTATTTTATTATTTGTGCAAAAGAGATTTTTGTTATTTATTAACTAACAAGTGTGAGATAAATATAATTATTAAACAATAATAGTTATATTTATTTAGATTTTATTTATTAAGACGTTAAAACTCTTATCAGATTTGAATAGAAAATGGCGCTATTTAATAACCATGAACAGAGTTTCGATGTGGGTGCATCAATTGCTATCGAGGACACTCGTCTCTCACTGTACAAGTATCCACGCACTGGAAAATACAAAAACCACGCTTAATCGAGCAGTTTTTGTTTTAATTGCGATTTATTAAATTTTTTAATTCTTTTGAGGTGGCTACTTTTTATGTGCAAAGGCTTGACAGTTGAGATAGAGAAAACAGCACCATCTAGCGGTGGAAATTATAATGTTCGAGGTAGTTACAGCGCATGCGTTAGTTTGGCGTTTGCGGTTTGAGTCGGCATAGCGCGCATGCGTCGTAAGAGGCAAAGTCAACACTGAAAAATAAAGATTTGCTATTTAAATTATTTTTTCATCGCTCAAGTCTTCCCGCAAACGATTTTAATTCAATTTATTTATTAAAAATAATACATACATTACAAACTAAACTTTAATACGTACATGTTATAAATTGAGAAAAAATACACAAAGCGACTCGGGTCAAGTAGTAGGAGAATCCTGCTCCGGAAAACTCCTTCGGATACATGGAACAGATCAACATCCAGAGCGATATTGGTCAGAACAGCGGTAGCCCTTCCAACGGCAAGGTGCTCCTGTATATCGGAATATGAAACAATATATGTCGACGCTGTCTTAGGTAATTATCGGGAACATACAAACAAATGCTCAGAATTATCGATCATACCACGCAACAATCGATACAAATGTGTGGTCAGATACACATTCCTTCTAGCCTCTAAACTGTTGTAGCCGAGCATACCCTGGAGAAACTCGGTCGGGTAGAGCCGAGGATAATATACCCGCACTCTCTCATGTAGAGATATCTTAGAAACTTATTTTGGATTTTCTCTACCATAAGAGAGTACTTTAGTTCATGTAGCCCCCAAATCGTCGAGGCACTCTTGAGTCTACTTCGCACCGAGGAGTTGTAAAGAGTTCTCAGTACGAGGGTATTTTTAAAAACTCTCGCAGTACGCACGACAAATCCTAACATCTTTAATGCATTACCACGTCTCTATGTGGTTATCGGCATGTCGGTAGAGGCGGCTCGGTAGTACCTCGGTAGTACTTCGGTAGTAGAAAAGTTAAGTTTACCATCTCGATACATACCGATGAAGATAACATTTGTTATTGAGACGGAGGTTCATGTGTAAATTATTGACTTATAATAAATAGACGCGTTTCGCAAAACTGAGATGTTTTAGCAAATATTGTGTTTCCCTCGACAATTTGAAACAAGGATAGCAAATCATGATATCATAACGCCATGTCCGCTCCCTAGTTGGAGCACATGGTATCCACAAAGAGCCTCCATGCATCAGCATTTTTTATATGAGAGTAAGAGCATTATTTTTTCATTTGATTAAATTATACAAGGTTTATATTTCAAAAGTTTTCTGCAGTTAAACTACTTTCAATTTTAGCAAAGTTTTTGGGATCAGAAAGGATATTCTAGAGTGGGCCAATCAGGAACTTCTCAACATTTACTCATGTGGAGAGGAAACCACTTAAAGCTCTTCTGGAGAAGCCGGCCTGTTGACAGCAGTTAACATGCCTTCAGTTCCACCAGGAGAGTGTTCGGCATTTTGTTTCCTAGTTTGGTTTATTTTCCAGCACTATATTAATCATGTATGATACTACCTCTCGTGTGGGTTCTTTATTACCTATCACCGATGGGATGTCACGTAGATCTTCGCCCAGGCTTCTGCATCGCGCTTCCAGCTGTTGTCTTTGAAAGCTGAAAAAGGGGCAATGCATCACAGATGAGGGACATCTTGAGGAGTTTTATCGTCGCATGGGCAGCTGTCGATCTTGGAAAGCTTGAAGCCACCATGACTCGTGAGAATCTATGTGAGCTCGTAGCCAACTCTCCGCGTTCTCCTGAAATCATAGCTCATAACCTCAGGTTACCACACAATAACGCGAGGGAGTTTTTTCCATACAGTATGTTAAAAGTTAAGACGGGTGAGGTTCCATGGGTAGTGTCGCGGACTCCAGATTAGGTTCGAATCCCGCTCAACTACAACTTACAGATAATATATCTATAATCGTCGTAAATTTAAAAACATAACCAAATACCGCACGCTACTACACTGGCTCAGTATCAGGCAAAAAATAAATATTTATATTTTTTCACTTCTTCACAATATTTTGAATAATCCCGCTTCACCTGTTTATCTGAGAATGTCTTCTAACCTCTATCTCAGTAAGAACTATCTCTTCGTTCTCGAGAGAACTCTTTTAATACCCATTCATCATCATCATTTCATGTCCGTTCCCTAGTTGGAGCATATGGTATTCACAAAGAGCCTCTATGCACCTCTATCGGCTGCTGTATCAGAATTTAATACGACTTCAAAATGTACTTATTTATCTCATATTTAAACAGGCTTTTAAGAAAAAACGTGCCAACCTCAAAACGATTACAAATTTAAATAAATCTAATTAAAGGAAAAATTGCTCGTTTAAACAAAATTGTTGTGACTTTTAATGCGTAGATAAACGTATCGAGGGGTTCTAGACCCATCGGTACAAACCGATTTACTTTCATCAAAACTTGATGGTGGGGGGGATCGGTGTGTATCTTCATAATTAGTCGGGAGAATTTTATCTTCAACTATGACGTTATACTGAAGCTATGTCATTTTAGTGTGTAGATATATGTACCTTGACGTACGCTTCCCCTTGCTTCATATCGATGTATCTACCCAAAACTTGAAGGTGGGGGGTCGCTAGTGTATCTTCGTAATCGCTAGAGAGAATTTACCTTTAACTCTACCGTCAAGGTGTAGGTATGACGTCTAATTTCTTTGTATTACTTTCTATTCAAATCAAATTTTATCACCTTTGTAAGTGTTTCTATAAAAATAGCGCATAAAAGACACGCGGTGTTCTTGTTTCAATCGCGTTTAAATCTATAAGAGTTTTGACGTGTTGTGGCGTCAGAAAATGTAGATATTATAAACAATTTTATCGCATAAATATATATACATTTTATGTATTAAATCTAGGTTAGAAAACAATGTCAAAATTATGAGATACAAGAAATGCAAAAATACATAATCGGATGCTATTGCCATTTTTACAAACAGAAAAAAAACAGCGCGAGGTTTTAAGTAAAAAATATAATTATTAAACATACATATTATTATATAGTTAATAAAATAAAAATATACACAAAAGTAACATTAAGAGAAGTGAGATAGTTATGAAAAATATAATTTTAAAATTAGACTTTAAAGAAAGTAAATTTTAACGGTTTTTGAAAAAAATAATTACCAATATTGTTTGTTGCATTTTTTAGCATTTTTGCAGAACTGTGCATAAAAAACTCATGAATTTTTTTCTTCTTCAAAAAATTGTTCTGTTTTTAGTTTTCATTCGATTTATGTTTTTGCAGAGAAAAGCGTACAAAATAAACGAATTTATTTCAAGCATTATTTGTGCAGTTAGCCCTCAAAAAAACTGTTTTTTTTTTAATTTTCAGCACAAAACACTAGATTCAACTTTTAATAAGATATTTAAAAAAATATTTTGAGTTTTCGATATATGTTGACAAATGTATTTAAGCCATTTTTCCGATTTGGGAGTGTAATAAAATTGAAAAATACGCATTACAACAGAGATGAAAAGGAATATTATGAATTTATATTTATACATTTCTGCCTATGTTTGAAAATCCGTTTTTCTTAAATAATTCTTCCATATGTTGGATTTGTTGAAGAAAAAGAGTTAAGTATGACCTCAATTGATGCAAGAGAGATACATTATATCTTTGTACATTCTAAATATTACACAACGCAACGTCTGAAAATAAGCTTATATTTTTGTGATCCTTTTTGGACCAAATACAGATGCTCAAACATTGGCGGAGTAGTGAAAGTTTCAGTGTGTTAAATGGCTACTAATATCAGCCAAAAACATATCTTAAATATAGACTTTATTAAGTTTAAAATTTCTCCATCTCGGTTGTAGTTAAAGTCAGAAACAAAATTATTATACTCCATTGCGGTTCGAAAATTCACAAAATTACGTGTTCTATTATGTAATTTGATCAATTCGTCGTATTGGCACGCTTTCTTAACTGTATTAAAACAAGCAAATAAAAAATATTTTAATTTTGTGTTTTTTAAGAAAATGGAAATATTCGATTTTTTCGCTAATGCCCTAATCAAAACTATTTTACTTGTATCGATGGCTCACAGCTAAAATATCCCATCAACAATTTCGATCACATACACATTTTTTAGAAATTACTTTTAGTTAATTTGAATAAACTAGGCGTCTTAAACTGATTATAAATACACAAAATTCATGAACGTGTATTAACATCTTACAATATATATGTTTATTTTAATAAATAAGTTTGATCTTCGTTAAAATAGACTTAAATCTTGTTCTTGATGAAGGTTCGTGCAACACTATACGTCTGTGTATTAGTATACGAGGCCTCTCCTCTTTTAAAACCTCTGTATAATAAGTTTTGACACCCTGTTTTAATATTTTCTTTAATAATTTATGCCATTGCGAGGAAACTCATCAGTACACCAAGAGGCTGACTAATTTCTAATTGATTCTCATTTGAGGGATTTTTACCAGAGAGTAGCCACTCAATGAATAAAAATAACGATTGTAATAAAAAACGTGAATCATTCATTATTTTATCGTGTTTTGTGATTTACAAATGTTTGGTTATGAAAAAAAGGCTGTTAATCATCAAACTGTACTATTTAATCATTAATTTATTACTTAAATTGCTAAAAAGATGTTTTTACCACCAAAGAATAACGTTTGATT
This sequence comes from Micrasema longulum, assembly GCF_059751315.1. Lineage (NCBI taxonomy): Eukaryota > Metazoa > Arthropoda > Insecta > Trichoptera > Brachycentridae > Micrasema > Micrasema longulum. The sequence continues at coordinate 168,762 of NW_028278042.1, forward strand.
ATAATGTATGGTTTGCATTATATTTTTTGTTTCATTGATAAGTTGTTTTTATAGCTTTTTATTGATTTACTTGTAAAAGTTTTGTTAAGTTTGCAAATTGTTTCGTTAATCTATTCGTTTATTTGTGATAAATTATATTAATAAATTATTTATGAATAATATTGTGTTTTTTCTCATTTTATTCATATTACTGTATTGACATATGGCTCTGAATCTTTTGTGTTCACGAAAAAAATACTCAAATGTTTATGGGAAGGAGAATGCTGTGGTGGTGATCCTGTTCCAGTTGGACGTAGACATAAGAGACGATGTTGGTGTACTTTGTTCTTTGTTGTGGAGCGCGAGAGTAACGATGACGAGGAGTTGTCCTGACTGCACTTGGACTACATGCAGGAACTGAGTGGCTGGGTTGAGCTGACTTGGCTGGGCTGACTTGCTTGGGTTGACAGTGACATAAATGCGACAACACCTTTTAGATTCAGACTGATCTCCAATTCCAATAATTTGTTAGTTGGTTGTTGTGATCTCAAAAATATTGATGAATTGAAAAGGGACAGCGGATTTCTTCTTCTTATTGCGGTGCCTTGTCAGGTTTCCCTGACGTTGGCGATCACCACAGCCAGTACAACTGCTTATTGGATGTACTCGCCGTAGTGATTCCTGGGAAAAGATCAAGAGAGTGGTTTCCCGTTGCCTTCTCTGGTATATTTTTCTGTCGGAATTCCCTTCCTTTAGCTGGATGGTTCTGGTTTGTCACTTCTTAGATAAACGTCGAAGGGTTCTAGACCTGTCGGGACCAACCGATGTACTTACATCAAAACTTGATGGGTAGTTTATCTTCGCAATCGCTTGAAATAATTTATCTTTAACTATACCGTCATGGTGAAGGTATGACGTCCTTATTTCCCCATTATAATCGAGGCCCAGGTCTATAAAGAGCCTGGCTACTGTGTGGAAGTCGAGAGTTTACATTTTGCTAAATCTTCCCTCCATGCCCAGATCCGTAAACTATCAGACTATTAGGTAGGGGGCGAGCTGTTAAAACATCCTCAGGTTTAACCAGTGGTCCCCCGAGGTTGAGGCTCCTTTTATGATGTAAAGCATTACATTCACATAGAATGTGAATAGGGGTTTTCTCATCTAGACTGCAGAACCTACATGTGGGAGTTTCGGAAAGGTTCATTCTAGCAAGGTGTTAGTTCAATCTGCAGTGCCCTGTAAGGGCTTTAGTAATCGCAATTGTAATCACTCTGGAGAATTTATCTTCAAATAATTATACGGTATAGACCCGCAAAATAACGTTATGGCTTCCATAAATATGGTTAAATAACAATTGTAATCGCATCATACATTGTTCTTCCATTCTTTTTTTATGTAATGAAGGAGAAATTAAAAATATACGAATTCTTCAAAATAAGGCGATGAGGATTATACTCAAAATAAATATTTATTCTCATGTAGAAATCTAAAGCTAAACTGGCAGTGCACAACGGAGTTTTAGTCCCAACACTTATGTATGGAAGTGAAACATAGAACTGGCAGAGGAAGGATGAAAGCCGAGTGAACGCGGTTGAAATGCGATCTCTTAGACGAAAGTGTGGGAAATCAATGTATGACAGGGTTACGAATGATGAAATCAGGCGAGAGTGTAAATCTGAGACAAGTATAATTGATAAGATTAAGAAAGGGTCTCTGAGATGGTTTGGTCACGTAGAACGAATGGACGACGAGAGAATGGTAGAACAAGTATATATGGCAAAAATGAACGGCAACGTTAGACGAGGACGACCGAGGAAGACGTGGCATGATCAGATAAACCAAAATCTTAAGTCTGGTCATGTCAAAAGCAGACAGAACCGAAGGGCATGTATGACAAGATGTATGAATGTGGAAGAGGCTAGGAGTGTATGCCAGGATAGACGTGTGTGGCGGTCCATTCTCTCTGCCTACCCCTACGGGGAAATGGCGTGATGGTAGTAGATGTAGAAATAATGCACAAAGAAATTGGCTTGCTCACTACTGTTTTACTAAGCAATAAATTAAATATAATGTAGCAATTTTTATACGTAAAATAATTAAGGGGATGAATAAAATAAAAACAATAATAAAATTTAACCAAAAATGTCATACATATGAAACAAGGGGTATATAAAAGATAAGATTACCAATGAGGAGAAAAACAGAATCTCAAAACTCATTGTACAAGAGATTGAAGCTGTACAATGAGTTACCCAAAGAAATAAAGGAAATAGAAAAACATTATGGTTTCTAACTTTTTACTCAGCTCTTTATTGTACCATTTTTAATACAATTTAAGAGTTTTAAACAAATTATTTTTTTATACTTACACACCCACACACACGCACCCTCTCCCTCATTCATTCCCACACGCACATGTATCCTCTCCCTCATTCATTCACGCATACACACATTCACACACACATGAATACAAACGTCACACAAATACAATTACTAAACTTCTTTTCTTATATATTATGTGTCTAAAACATTTAAGTTTGTAAGTGAAAATTCTTGATGGAAGTTTATTGTAATTTATTATATAAATAAAACACGAGTGATACTTTAATCCACAAATTTGGAATATCCAGTGACCGGTTTCATCGCTTTCGCGACATCTTCGAGACTGGTATCTTTATTAAAAAGTTAAATGTATTTATACAGAACAGAGGTGAGGATACATAATTCAAAGTTATATGTAAGTAAATTCAATAAAGTTATTTTTATCTTAAGGATCATTATCAACAAATTTTCTTTGGGTTAACTAATGAATTGATATAATGCTATTTTAATGAGTTTAAGTATTTTATTTTATTTTTGGTGTCTATAATAAAATACTTAAACTAATTAAAATAGCATTATATCAATTCATTAGTTAACCCAAAGAAAATTTGTTGATAATGATCCTTAAGATAAAAATAACATTATTTAATTTACTTACATATAACTTTGAATTATGTATCCTTACCTCTGTTCTGTATAAATACATTTAACTCTTTAATAAAGATACCAGTCTCGAAGATGTCGCGAAAGCGATGAAACCGGTCACTGGATATTCCAAATTTGTGGATTAAAGTATCACTCGTGTTTTATTTATATAATATATCATGTGTCATTATATTTACAGTGGATTTTTTAAATTGGCTTTAGCATTTTTAAGATTTTTCTACTTATTTTGTTTATGTAATAGCTGTAAAAATCCCAAATAAAATAAAATAAATAAATCAAATTAAATATTTCAAATTATTTTGAAAAAATATGTTATTGAGAATTTTTTTATAAAAAACTGTAATATTATTGAACGTTTATATTAATTCTTAAGATGTTATGAACTAATTTAATAAAGCATAAATAAATATATGTGGTTGCGAATTCGTGGGTATGCATTTGTCGATTATTGTTACACTTCAAAATCCTTTACCCACAACAACTGTTTACTTCCCACCTCCTGTATCCCTTGATAACCCGCCACAGCAAGACCTCGTGTTGCATATTTTTCGCCAAACGTGCCGCATCACCATTTGTTTCCACCAACCACCGGTGTTCAGCTCCAGATCGGGGGCCTATCCTAGCGTTGGTGCCGCTCGCAATTGACCAGTCGGGCCGCAATTCCATCAAGACCAAACCAGGTTAGTGGCTTACATTCCTGATCCATTTCATTTGTTGGAGTCGCGACTGATTGACATTGCATACCGCATATCAAAGATATTCACAATATATATTAACTAACTAACTAACATCACGCCATTTCCCCGGAGGGGTAGGCAGAGAGGATAGAACGCCACACCACTCTGTCCTGGCACACTTCCTTTGCTTCCTTCACATTCATACATCTTCTCATGCACGCGCGTCGATTATTTCGACTTTTCACATGACCACTTTTAAGAATTTGTTGTACTTGATCATGCCATGTCTTTCTCGGCCTTCCTCGACTTCTACAACCAGACACATTCGCATCATAAATCTTTTCAGCCGTTCTTTCATCATTCATTCGCTCCACATGACCGAACCATCGCAAAAGACCTTTCTTAATTTTGTCGATAATGCTTAACTCAGCCTTGCATTCTGCTCTAATTTCGACATTAGGGCACCTATCATACATTGTTTTTCCGCACATTCACCTAAGGGATCGCATTTCAACAGCATTCAGTATACTTTCGTCCCTTTTTTTCCAACTCCATGCTTCGCTTCCATACATTAGGGTTGGTACCAGAACTCCATTATGAACTGCTAATTTAGAATCTTGCGATAGACACTTATTTGCTACGACAGACTTTAAGGCGCCATTAACTCTGTTACCGGCACTAACCCTCCTTTCAATATCCTTGTCCATATTTCCATCTCTAGTAAACATACTACCCAGATATACAAATTCTTCGACCTGTTTCAAACTATCTCCATTTACTACAATCTTACATTCATCTTTACTACAATATATATTAAAATTTTAAAAATACAGTCCGCTATATCGTAGAAGCCCTGGGGCTTCGCCCCCGTTATTTCTCGCCCCGCACCCGCGTGGGAATTCGTTTTCCCGCCAATATGGGTTTTAACTCAGTAATATTTTTTTTAAATTTTTTTTTAAAGAAATATTTGCGTTCTTATGATTTACCCAAATATTTAATTTTGAGGGCCATTTTCAACGAGTTGTAAATAACTCACTATTAGAAAATGGAATCAAGTTGGGGTAGAGTGGGATTCGAACCACAGACCTTTGGTCCGTGAGTCCGAGACACTAGCCACAGGACCACAACCCGAATAAAGTCTAAAGATCGTCATTGATATTAGACCAAAAATAGCCATGAATACCAAATGGTTTATAACCAGCGGATTTTTTGCACATGTGTTCTTTAATTACAACTCAAAACTCCCCACCCTTCCCTCGTTTGCGTCTTGCGTTATTTCATTTTACAATTAAATTAACCGGTGGTATATTATATTCTTAAAACCGTTATAACTTTTACGATCGTTACGTCCAGAGTACTTTCATATCTTTAGTTTGGAATGCAGAAGGATTTTGGCTGGATTGATATTTATTTATTTATTTATATAGGGCATTTCTGCCATTTACATATATGTGTTATAAAGAGTGCTTTGAAATAAAAATATTAAAAAAAAAAAAATCGAGTATGAAATATTAATATACTCGTACTGTACACATTATTAATTACTTGAAATACATACATATATTAAAGAAATTATACAATAACAAAATACATTAATCAATCAAATTATAACTATTCCAACCCAATCTTCTGAAGATGATTTGCTCTTTTTGATAAAAATATGTTGGTCACTTTATTTTTTAAGTTAGGCAGAGATAAACTAAATATATCAAAATGTGATGCATATTCATTCCCGGTATTCTGTAATCTAACAATAGGTGAGTTATATTGAGCTACCGTTCGACAATTTTGACAATAAAATATTGTAGACGTTCTGCTTAATCTAGGTGGTACATAAATTGAAATCAATTTCAGTAGATCGGGGGTATCAAACATTGGTTTTATTATTTTATATAAAGTCGTAAGATCGGTCGATGTTCTTCGTTCTTGCAATTTAGTTAATTTAAGAGAGTCTAAAAATTTGTTATAATTTAATTGATTAGTAGAAAAACCCATCTTAAAATTAACATATCTAAGAAATTTATTCTGAATTCTCTCAATAGAATCTGAGAAAGTGATTTGATAAGGTGACCATATTGGAGAATTATAATCTAGTTGGCTTCTAACTAGAGATGTGTAAAGATATTTTAATGTGTTTATATTATTAAAATCTTTTCCGGTTCTAAGTACAAATCCTAATAATTTTACAGCTTTGTTAGATATTTTAATAATGTTCTCTTTAAATAATAATTTTGAATCGAACAAAACACCCAGATCGCTCACGGTAGAAACATCAGTAATTTTAATTTTATTGTATTCTTGCACAAACAATGACGTGACAAAATATTTGGGAATAGATCCACAGCTGTCATGGATTCACCATTTTGATAATGTTAAATCTAAAATCTCTTTAATCACAGGTATGATGCATAGGTTTAGGGACGTTCTTCCGATCTCACTACGCCGCGCAGTGTACTTTCAATGATACTCGTACACCCTCATATGGAATACTTGTCGCGCATCTGGGGATTTGCCACAAAAAAGTGTGTATCAGAAATACAAGTAATACAAAATAGAGCTTCTTCTTTTCCTCATCCGCTCCTAAGTGGAGTATGTGGACATCACCAGTTGCCTCCTATCGCCAGCCAGCACTCTCGCTTCTTCTCGCGTTAATCCAGCGCTCCTTAATTTCGCCGAATAAAGTCTAAAGATCGTCATTGACGGCCTTCCAGGACGGCGTGATCCCGCAGGTTTAAAGAAGAGGCAACTAGGGTTAAGGTTCTCCTGAGGCATGCGCAGCACGTGTCCAAGCCAGGTCCACCCCCGCGTCCTCAAGACGCTCGTTATAGGAGGCTGCTGCGTCCGTTCTTGGACTTCAATGTTAGTTATAAAATCGAACCACCTAATATTCTTCTCAAGCACTTTCTCTCAAAACTCAGAAGTTTAGTGTTTTGAGCTTTGGTAAGGTGCCATTTGCGGATTATAGGAGAACTGGCATTATACAAGAGTTGAATAATCGGTATTTTGTTTTGACCGAGTATAAACTAGAGTTCCATACAACACGCATCATGTTAAAAGTTGCTCCAGCAATTCCTACGTGGGTTGCGAGCTCTTTATGCATGCTTCCATCCTCAGTTATGTGAACTCCCAAGTATTTAAAGCTGTCAACTTTCTCAATCCTCTGTCCATTATTACAGAGAGGCTGATCAGGGTCAGGATAGGATTTGTTGCACATAATCTGAGTCTTTTTTGTATTAATATTAAGACCCAGACGAGTTGAGTTATCCTGCAGTGTGTCAACAATTTCCTGAAAATCACCAACAGACTTTTCAAAAAGCACTGCATCATCTGCGTATTCCAAGTCGCACAATTTTAGGGGGGAGTTCACTTCTATACCTCGATCAGGTGGTATTGATTTGCTTAAGATAAAATCCATCAGTATGATGAATAAGAACGGTGCAACGACGCAGCCTTGCCTCACTCCAGTAGAGACCCTGAACCAATCAGTCAAAGAGCTACCGATTCTCACACGACAATTGCTATCTAAGTGGGATTAGCTACCTATTGCTATCTATGGAGGCATCTCGCAGAAATGACTCTAAAACACTATTTAAAATCACTCGCCAAATATGTGGCAAGACAACACCGTCCCCGGGTCCTTTTCGCAATCCCAGTGGGGTGGTTGAGTCTGATGTAGAGCGATTGTGCGACATATGGAAGAATCATTTCTGTGGGGTCCTTAATTGACCACCTTCCTTGGACCTATACGATGTTTCGGAAGAGGTTGCTCATATAAACCTCCCTAGAGCAGCCAATATCCTTTACCATTCTCCAACCACTGATGAAATCATCAAGGCGGTAAAATGCTTGAAGAATGGGAAAGCGCCGGGTGAAGATGGAATTAGTCCCGAGTTGATAAAAAGTAACTTGAATGTAATTTTTGAGCCTCTGCATACTTTATTATCCAAAATCTGGGATGAAGAACGTTGTCCGAGGGATTGGATTAATGGTACGATCATTGCAAGAAAGGCGATCCTTTAGAGTGCAATAATTACCGCGGAATAACTCTGCTGAGCGTTCCAGGAAAGATTCTTGCACACATAATCTTGGGCAGAACACGAGCTCTTGTACTGCAGATTCTGAGAGTCGACCAAACTGGTTTTATTTCCAGTAAGTCGTGTGCGCCGATGTACTGCCGATGTGTTCCTACAGCAAGGACAGGCATTTAAGAAGCAAGCGGTGTTGTCTCTCCTGACTCGCGATGTCACACTTGTCATTTCCGCCTAGATTATGCTATATACATACCTTTTGTTAATTATACACTTTGTTAATTTAAGTAGATTTTATGAATTTTTAGATTTAGTTTAACAAATTACAACAGGGATGGAGAATACCTTAAATAAGGGAATATGGAAGTCTAGGCATTTACAGGGCTGTCATTGGCTGGTTTATCGGCCACTTTACACACTGTGTAACGCCAACGTGTCTCATCTCTGAAGCGTGGTGCCCCACCTCTGAGACGTTATGCCCCCAAACACTGCTCTAGAGCATCTCTAGAGATTGGAAGGAGCCAACGAAAAGAGTAAGTTACAACTTCGAGAGTTTGAGTAATAAATGAAACCGTATGTTTGTGATCAAAACACCATACTCTAAGTTATTCTAGCTGCTTGCGTTCAAAAGTTATAACGGTATATAATATACCACCTGTATGGTGAAATATCTCAAGACGCAAGCGGGGAGTGGTGGGGAGTTTTGAGTAATAATTAAGTACCATATCTAAAACACATGCGCAAAAAATCAGCTGGTTATGAAAAAATGACAGGTCATAAGCCCTGTAGATGCCTAGACTTCTTTATTACCTTATTTATAATGTTCTTCATAGAGAGGTTGTAATATGTTAAAAATTTGGTGTTTAAAACCAAAAATTCTTTTGGAAACTGATTGGAATGAACAGAAATAAAGGGGTGTGTGTAAAAATAGGGTGGTTTGTCAAGACACAAGGAAATAAAACAAATTCGATCAAATTGTTGTATTTTCATATATAACATATATGTTACATAGATACAAACATCACCCGCCCAAACATTTAATTATTTAAATAAATACGTAATATAAAAATTGAAATACTCCTAATCATAATTATTATTAAAAAAGTTTGTTTTTTTCCTAATTTTTTATTTAGCTGGTTCCTCGTATCGGCAAAAATTTAATATAAAAATTATGCTATGCAGTTTCCGTTTCTCTAAGCAGTTCTTTATAATTTATCTCTAAACCTATATTCGGCGCAGAAGTGCCGACTCGTGACACGTGCTGTAATACATTCGTAAATTTGAATTAATATTTATTACTTACAATCAAAATTACTTTATAAAAAGAAAATTAGTGTACAATATACGTATTATTTTTGTTATTGTAAGGAAATACTGCTTTAATTTATATAAAATATTTTAAGGGTAGGATTTTTCTAAGAACGGTTTTAAAATACGATAAAAAATGTAATTAAATGTGAACATAATTTTATGCACAATTTTGTACTGTTTTTTTCCAAATTTTAAAATGAGTCAAAAATGACATGGGTTGTATGTCATTCAAAGGAAAATTTTACCGGGTTTACCCCACAAAAGCTGACACGTCGAGTATGCGTTTGTGGAATGAATGCGGTAAAATTACCGGGCCACGTGGATTTGTGCGGTATGTGTGAAAAGGGCCAATCGTACAGGGGCTTTACGATGGAAAGATCCGACATTTTGTCATTTTGTTGTAAAATCGATTGCTTTGTCACGACAAAGCTTCGCCAACATAAGTAAGGCGAGAGTTCTCATCTTTCTAAATCTCCGCCTCCGAGCCCAGATCTGTTGATTATCCGGCCATTTGGCAGGGAACATCTTCAGTAGATCAATCACAAACAACTATCGACGTGCTAACTATTGTCGCTTACGACGTGATAACAATTTCTCACCGGGGTTGTTTATCGTATTCGGAATCAGAATGCAACATCTTTGTACACCTAATATTAAATGTCAAAATATTTGCGTATCGCGACTCATAATCCTGCTGCGCAATCACATATTTGAATTTCACCGGTTAAATATTCCAAAACTGCTATTTTTATTTATTTATTAATTATTAATCTTGCTATTTATTGCATTTAGCCGGTGGTTGGCAAGCCAAATGTCAAGAAAAGCAGTCGCCATAGTAATTGTAATTTCGATTAATGGAATTATTGACGTAATCTCTCCATAATCTATTTACTATGCACTGGGTATCGCAAATCCGTCTAACTTCTTGACTCTAGATTCTGCCTCTTTTGGGTTTCCCTGCGATTGCCTTAAGTACTTTCATCTCTGACGTTCTGAGCAGTTATTTGGTTTTTCTATTTAGTTTTTCTACTTGGTTTTTCGTATTTTTTATTTTCTCTCTATCTATCCTCGCCTCTGTTGTATACACCATGATTTGGTCTGACACACGTTTTGTATATCAGAATTATGTTTCCAATAATCATGTGTTCATGGTAATATACGACATTTCTTAGGCATCCAGATGTTTACTAACTGAGATGGATATGTTCTCACCGTCACTATGGCTGCATCATCTGCATGGCATGTGATGTTAATGACCTTATCTCCCTTAGTAGATTTCACTACTTTTTTTTATTCTTAAAAGCGCTTTTTTATATGTATTTTTTTTGCTTGTGTAAGAAAAGGTTTTAGGCGTAAATATTATTGTTGTATATTTAGTTATAAAGGTGCTAAACTTGCTTTGTTTCTTTGTTGTTCTCAATATGTGTTATTTTCTAAATGCTTATATTATTTATGTCCCGAATTGAGTTGTTATAACTCTTGGGAATGTAATTCAACGTATTGTACTTGTAAAATACTTTGTGTAATATGATTTATAAATAAAAAGCAAAAAAGAATATTTTTTTTTAATTTCACTTTTTTGTATTAGATACTCCTTACTATTTTGAAAATGCAAACATTTAGCACATACTCGTAAATACGAGGAAAACAAAAAACAAACCGACACGAGCGTTGACTTAGAGATTACACACGCGTCGACTTATGACTGCGATAAATTCAGCATGTTGATTATTCTTAATGATCGCTCAAATGCTTAGCATGTTTTTAAGCACGTCGATAGTTATTTGTGATTGAGCTACAGGCTTAACCAGTGGACTCCCGAAGAGGAAGATCCTTTAATGATGTATAGCATCACATTCACATAGAATGTGTATAGGTGTTTTCTCATTCGCACTGCAGAACCTAGCTTTAGAGGTTTCGGAAAGGTTCATTGCAAGGTACTTTATTTCATTTCTCATGTAACAAAAGTAATCAAGTTACGCTGTGATTTGTGTACCGATGCAGTGCCCTATGCACCATTAGGTGCGGGAAAAGAATGATGATAATGAAATGTGTATTTTCATTCTTTTGGAAACAATTATAACAAACTTATTACAACAAATGCTTCGTTTTCAATGTCGTTTCAAAGTTGCGTCACACTTAAAAAAACACCGCTTCAAACTGACCATTTTCTCAAGGAAATTTGGAAAGACGTTAATTTGTTGATTTCGATTTAGGAGTCAAATCATTCCTTACTTCTGAGACGACCGTTCTTAGAAAAATCTTACGGTTAAATTTTATCAATATTTGAAGACTTGCATTTGTATGGCAAGCGTGAGACTAGTATTATTTTCTCTATTTATATGTATGGGTTTGTGTTTGTTTATGCAGTGAGTTTCAACCTCAGTTAGAGACGACAGAAGTAAACAGTTGAAAACAATACATAATTTGATTTTGAAGCGCGAGAGTAGCTGCTGAACTCCACTGACTATTAACGTTTTAATGACTGATGGTTCCTAAGGGTCCATAGTCTTCTCTTTAATTCCTAGTGGGGAATTAATGTCATCTTCTATTTTCCTTTCTGTCAGCGATTTGATATCCGCGCAAGTAAAGCAGTAATTTGTATGTTTTAAATATTATGCTGTTTACGAACAGGAAATGCATTATTCACCTTCTGCACTGTCATAAAGACAATACTAGGTCAGGTGACAGCGGCATTGGTTTCCTGGTGAGTCCCATACATATAAATAGTGTGATTTCTTAGTAACATAGGTTTTTAGGGCCTTTAGTTGCAAAATGAGTTTTTCTGGGTTATTTATGCCGTGTGCCGTACGCACTCTTTTCAGATGTTTCGGATTGAATTACAGCGTCCATCATCAAGGTTAAGATTATTTGTATGGTTTGTATGTAACGTTACGTATTGCAAAGTCTACGCTTTTGTGCATTTCTTTATTCTGGATACCAGGAAGATTCCTATCGTGTTCCATCATCAGGTAATTTTATCGGGATGTTAGTTAATCTTAATCGCTTCTTTTTTCAATCAAGTTTGGTGATTCCTCGATCTTCCCAAGTTGACCAGGCGGGCGATTACAAAGGTTTTTTTCATCGGTACGTACCGACACGGTATATTTTACATCTACATTGTGTTTGCCGTAAATATTTATTTATTTATTTAATCACCATACCATATAGTTACAATAGTCCAGAAACCGCGTGCGCGCATTTTGACGCGTGTGCGCGTCTAAACGACTTATTAATCAGAAGTTTTACATTTTGGCCATTAGTTACTCTGTAGACGTTTATCGTTTGTAGACTGCTGACTTAAATTCAATTACGCTGTGTTGTGTCGTTTTTAAGCATCAAACTGAAGCCGTCTAAACTACTTATAAATGAGTAGTTTTACGTTTTGGCTATTAGTTTCTCTGTAGACGTTGCTTAGTACGCAACTGCCAATTTAAATTCAATTACGCCGTGTTGTGTCGTTTTTAAGATTCTAAATACTACAGGGGTTAAAAGTGAATAAGGTGTTATCACATTTCGTGTGTAAGTAGCGAATTCGCAAAGATTCTATGATTTTACTGCCTGTAAGATTGTCAATTAAAACAAGGCGGACATTTTGTTAAAATTGCCGGGGTAGTCAATTTTTTCCTGGCTTTCTATTAATAAGCCTTAGTATAATATCAAACTTTTTTATTTTGCCAGCCTCTTGGTGTAATGGTCAGCGCGTTTGCCTACCAAGCAGAGGTCTCGGGTTCGATTCCCGACATGGTTAATATAATATATTTATTTAAAAGGGTGTTTTCACACCAGAATATTTCATAGTCCCTGGACTGGCACCTGAAGCGAAGACTGATCATCTTATTTTCATGTAACAAAAAATGATCAAGATACACTGCGATTGGTGTACTGGTGCAGTACCCTATGCACCATTAGGTGTAAAAAGGGAATGGTGATTAATTTTACTTTATTACTAAATTATGCTTTACATCATAAAAGGAGCCTCATCCTCAGAGCACCACTGGTTAAACCTGAGGATATCAAAGAACTCACCCTCTACCTATAGTTTGATACTTTACGGATCTGGGCTTGGAGGAAGAGATTTAGCAAAATGTAAACTCTCGCCTTCCACACAGTAGCCAGACTATTTATAGACCTATTCACGGGGACCTATCACAATGTATCTTCACAGGTCGCAGTGACGTCAGGAGCTTGAATAGCTCTTACCCCCACCTCTAATAATAAGAATTAATGATTATTCATTTTAAATTATTAATTAGGCATAATATATGTTTTTGTTTTATAGTGCAGTAAGTAAAATATTTTTTGTGGTTAAACACAAGATGAAATAACACAAAATTGTCTTATATTTGTGTTATGATATTATATTGTTCGCAGCCACTTCACACATGCGCACAGTTGGGATGTAAATTTTTGGACTCACATCTGATGTGTGCAACTTGATTCTACGCGGCTTCTGGTAAATTATAATACTATGGATAGAAAAATTCACTGTGCATCTAAAGGCAGATTCACAATTTTACAGCTTTACAGTGACAAAAAAAGTAGTCTCACAATGTCACTTCATTAAAGATTTAAATTTATTTATTTCTAATTTAAATACAGGTAAAGTCGGAATGAGAGATTGAAAAATAAACAAGTTCTGTGCAAAAATTGCCATATCAATTTTAATTAATTATCATATAATATAATTACAGATTTATAAAAAGACTATAGTACGTAACGCTTCAACTGGCAAATATTTTAAACGTGTAGAAAATTTAAAAAAACACCAATTCTAATCACTTACTTTTACAAAAAAGTATTGCTAATTTCCTACTTACACAAATCGCACGGTTTCTATATTAGTTTTTCGAAACATCAAATTTTTTATAATTAGTTAAAACTTCAAAATAGGAGCCCCTAGGGCGCACATCAAACGAATAAAAAAACATGTTTTTAATATCCATATTTTGGTGGTGAAAAAAAGCTTAAAGCCCCTGTCCCCTGAAAGTCTGACAGGGGTCGCGTTTAAAAAGGTTTAAAAACACTGGGAATGATAATTTTAAACAGGAAAATATCACATACTATGAATACCGATAAAAATATATGAAATGAATTAAAAATATTAATAGTAATTTAGGAATCCATTTGAATATTGTGGAATTTTTTTTTTTCATAAATAACTTCAAAAACTAAATTATTACAAATCTTTCGAGCGGGGGAAAAGGGGCTTAAGTAAAAACGTCGATTTTTCAAGCAAGCCAATCAAAATTTTGAAGTTTAAGGGGCCACTTTATACAATGTTCACCATTTTGCCATTGTTTTAAAATCCATATTTCTTCAATTCCTTCATCTGTTGATTTTTCCGAAGTTAAAGAGCTTGATAGGGGTGAGATTTATCTTAATTAATTATTTCATCTACATACATATCATTGATTAATAGTTGAGTTAAATTTTATAGAATTTTATGAATTTCATACATTTTAAATTAAATTTCAATCAATTTAACATTTTTAATTAGTTGTTCACATAATTCGTGAAAGATGTTAAGTATTATTATTTGTATATATTATAAATTATGATATTTTTTACTGTTTTTCAACTGAAAATAAATTCAATAAAATATCAGGCAAAACCTGAACACTCATGCTTCTTCTTGGACCAGCTCTTTGACTTCACAAAAATCAACAGATGAAAGAATTGAAGAAACAGGATTGTTCAAACGTATGCAAAATGGTAAATTTCAATCATGAATGACAGGTCATAAGCTCTGTAAATGCCAAGACTTCCATATTTCCTTGTCTGATTTTTTTCCACCTCTGTTGTCTTATATTTATCTTTATAATTCCACAGGGGGTTGATTCCAGTTCTTGACCACAAAAATTTTAACAAACTCAAAATAGTCACTTAATCTTTTCACCACTTACCGATATTATTAAAAACAATTGCATAATACATTGTAAGTTTTACATTATTTAGATAGTTTTAACAAAAATTAAACAGAATACTTTATTTTTACGAGGAACAAATGTTTTTTTTAAATTTAATACTAGCTTTTGCACGTAGCTTTGCTCACGTGGTGACAGGGAGAAATTATTTAAGTAATTAATTTGTTGAGTGGTTCATCAATAAGAGTTTTTGTTTACCAAAAAGACTTTTCCTGGTAGAATAATATATTTTATCGAGATTGATAGTAAATTCGTCTTCCAACTATAGAAAACAAAGCAGAAATTGAATCATGCATTTCTAGTATGTATAAAAATAATTATAATGAAATTCAATTGACTATTAAGAAAACTGATACGAGCGGATATAAAATCGCTAAGAAACACGGAATTAGTACCCGATCTCAAAATCTCACCAGGAAGTAATAAAACAGTTGCATCATGTAGTTCGGACAAGCATGATGAATAAAAAGTTACTCTTTTTATTCATCATTTAATAAATACACTTCAATCCTCAACATCGTTATCTTCTGTCTACCTCCAACTGGGTAGGAGCTCTCATGCATCAACATGCATTCATTCCTACAAGTTCAAATGTAACTCTAATATCAATTGATATATTGGCAAAAGCGATGGATTATTTTACCATTCTAAGCATGTTTGTGACAAACTACCCGTAATTGACTGTGTTATCAATTATTACAGTACTCAAAATGTAAAATTCACCATTTTGCCTGCGTTTGAACTTCAAAATCTATTTAAATTTCCATGATTTACTTACAAATTTGACATTTGTTCCGAATTTCGTAAAGATTCAAATATTTTGTTTAATTTTCATTATTTTTTCATTCATTTATATAATTCTAGCAACTTTCAATCAACTCAAATAAAAACATAACTTTTAGCTAGGATTTTTTTTGATAACAATAAAAAAACGGTTTCTACCTAAAATTACAAAATTTTAGGAATCTCCTAATAGTTTTAAAAGATTCACTACATTTCGACATAAGTACTTAATATAATCAAAGGGACAATATGATACAAAATTTGCCTATTATGTACAAAATTGTTCTCACAATAAGAAATTATTAATACTTAACAACAAACAACTGATAATTGTAAAAACAAAACGAAGCGCATTAAATGTATTAAAACTATGATTTGTTTTGCTAATTTTTTTCCGCATTCAATAATGCACTGGGAATTATATAGGCTCAACACGCATACCGTTATGGGTGTTTTTGAAAAAAGTTTTCACCACACTTTCAATTTCGATAGTTCGCCAACATCAGTGCGAATTAAATACTCAAGCTAGGTAGCCAGGGGCTTGCGATTAAGTTTTCGATAGGGTAAGCAATCACTAGTAATTTGAATCAAGTGCTTTGAAATAAACTAAAACGCAATTTTATGACACAATTTCAGAATAAAACAGTTGTGTTTCATAATTTAATATCAACCGTTTCAACATTCTTGGATTGGTTTGTTAGAATCGCTTCCACATAGCTAGTAAAATTTGATTTGCGCTTGCGCGAACTTGTGAATTCAGTACTGAGAGACTGCCTTATTGGAAGCAACAGACTTACCGAGTTCCATAGTTCAGATGGAGCGCGAGTATTAACAGAACAAAGCTTATGACATATCATTGGCTGGTTGAAGTGGCCACTTTAGATACTATGTAACACAATACATATTTTTTAGGTATTTTTTTGTAGCGTCTTTTACTCTTTAGAGCAATGCCAATATAACACCCAATGCACGATTTATTTCAGATAAAAATACATTTTGAATATCAAACAATTTTTACGATGTAAAATACAACACTAAACATTGCGTATAGTAAATAGACTCGTTATTTAAATGCAGGTTACATCTTAGGTATTACAAATAGTGCCTTGACTTAACAGATATAGCAAATAACGATACATAATATGTGTTCCACGCGGTGTTCCCAAGCGGTCTCCAATTCAAATACTGACCGCACCCAATGTTGCTTAACTTCGGCGATCGGACGAGCGACGAGAATCGGTATGTTCAACATGGTATGGTCGTTATCGAGAGAATGCGCGTGAGGAGAGCGATAGGGTGAGGGGCCGCTGTTGAATGGGGAATACCCGGACAAAAGGATGCGTTGAAAAGGAAGGACGCGTTTGCTTAACAATGCGAATGAACGTCACGCTCTAACACCGTATTGTGGGGCGAATCGCTACTACTGTAGTCCACATTTTAAGATTTTGTTAACGTTTGTATATACATATTTCTTTAGTACATGTTTATTTTTTTGAAACTCTTACTATGGATTCGACACTGGCTGGCAGATATTAATTAGTTATTTAAACTGTATTTACAAATAAAACGATATTATATATCAACAATATTTTGAGTTTGTCCAAATTTTTGTAGACAAGGACTGGATTCAACTCAATATTAACATATTACAACGGAGATGAAGAACATTTAAGAGAAGGTAATATAGAAGTCCAGGCATCTACAGGGCTTATGACCTGTCAATGGCTGGTTTAAGTGGCCACTTTACACACTGTGTAACATTCACCATTCTGCCTATATTTGAACATCTACATTCCTTCAATTCTTTCATCTGTTGATGTTTGTGAAGTTAAAAAGCTAAAACCTTTATTTATGCGGGTGAGATTCATCTAATTGAGTTATTTTACTTACACACTAGGCAACGCCTGAAAATATTATTTTTTCAATTTCTATACTTCTTCGTGGAGCAGGTGGAACAACAACAAGGACTAACATCAACAGATGAAAGAATTGAAGGAATATAGATTTTCAAATACAGGCAGAATGGTGAATGTTACACAGTGTGTACAGTGGCCATTTAAACCAGCCATTGACAGGTCATAAGCCCTGTAGATGCCTGGACTTCTATTTTACCTTCTCTTAAATTTTCTTCATCTCTGTTGTAATATGTTGATATTATATATGTAATGTTTTTTACAGTTCTATTGCAATTCATGCATATTTTCATCACTCAGGCGACATACTTCTGCATACCATGACGTCTAGTCATGGCGAAAGTTAGTCAAAGAATGACGGCACAGAATTGAAACGCCACTTTCTTTGTTTTTATAACGAGTCTATTTAAGTAAGTATACGCTATCGATTTTAAACGATAAATCTGATTTTGTAAATCATTATTTTGATCCAAGTCAATAACAGCGCGTGTAAGTATTTAAATATATCAAAAAACGCATTAACGCCATGTTGGTTCTTAACAAAAATCGTCACGCATCGTGACTCATTGCATAATTACTTAAGACAATAATAAAATATATAAATAACAAAGCCATTGATAACAAGGTAAACCACGAAAGCGTACGAGAAATCAGAGCAGGTTTGTTCTGGTGTTTTTGCTTGCACGATACAATATTTCTGATACAAGTCAAAATAACAGGATGCATATTCGTGAATCTCCGTTCGGGGTGCTTCGGTATCACTCGGCAATACGTCTCCAGTTCGGGATATTTCGGGATCACTCGGGCGCTCGTCATTAATCAGCACTGTTCAATTTTGCGACGCCATAAAATCGCCCCTGAGTAGCGCCGCTAACGTCACTGAACATAAACATTCACCAACAATAAAATTTTGTTATTAGTGTGACACAATTATATTATTTTACAAAAACACTACTACAGTTTCGGAAGAGCACTCCTCCTATCGACGGGTTAAATAAAACTCCATATAAAAAAAAAATAGTTTGATAGACGAAATAAAAATAAAAAAAGTTTTATGTCACCCATCAATGAGAGGAGTGCTCTCCCGAAACTGTAGTAGTGTAAAATAATAAAATTGTGTAAGATTTTAAACAAAGATTTGTTTTAAAAATAATTTATACTGAAGTGTTACGAAGTGAATGCCGATTCATTTAATAATTTTCGATGTATTTATTTTTTTAAACACTTTATATACATATACAGGTTACATACATATGCATAAGGGAATTAAATGTGGTAAATCGGCTTCGTTCAGTGGCGATTTTGTGGGTCAGGCAAGTTGAATTAAAAGCTCAAGATAAAAATATACCCCACCTAAAAACAACACTATTCCCCTGTCCAAAATACAGTTTTTTGCAACGCACGAACAATGCACGCGACATCTGTAATCTTTTTATTTAATCCCACTCCTTCGAACAACGCGTGCAGCAGGCAAAAAACACCTTTATTTTTATGTACGGTAAGGTTGAATTTTGAGTAGATGTATCAATTTCGGTTAGGCGAAAAGTAAACGAGCCTCAAACGTCAAGAAAAAACATACTCGCTGTAATATTGTGAGTTCGTTTTGACCTCGTCATTCAGACGAGTCTGATTTTTATGCCGCCTCCTAGATGAAGTAAAGGAAGGGGGTGAAGCGTTCGTATCGTCGCATCTACTCTTGTGTTGATCGCCTTTAGTCACTACCGCGCGTTTTGGCATTGAGTGCATATGTAGTAATAAATAACTTCGTAATTTAAGCAAAACTTAAAAAGACGTTCCCTAGATTATTTTTATTGATTATAGAAGTCTTGCAGTATTTAGTAACAAAACCACTGCCGACGTTGTAACTACTGACTTATGAAGGAATTTGGTTTGTTTCGGTTATTACTGGGGTGGATAATGCGTTAGATACCTCCATCCGACCGCCTGCTATTTACGAAGCCACTTCGGGGGATTACGAAACATCCCGAACGGACAGCGGGTCTAGTATTTGCAAATATGTTAGCGGGACGGTCTGTTGTTTTTATTAAAACTGTTATTTATAAAAGAAATACGCAATACGTATGCATTTACCTTGTATCGTAAAAGTTATTATCTAATTACAGTGGTAAAAACAAATAATTAACTACAATATGATTGCACATTCCCATGATAAAACAGCTAGTTTTTGATAAAGAAGTCCTCACTGAAATCAAAATAACACTTTGACAAAAATACTTATTTTGTTGTTATTTTTGTCATTTGTGAAAGTCGATCTTCGTCTATCAAAAACGTTCATTTCAACAAAACATGATATCACAATTTTTAATTCATTTATGCAGGTTAAACAGGTAGATACAGAAAATTTGGTAAGTAAGTAAATTGTTTGACAGCAAAGTTAATGCTTTAAAAATTGATAATTGAAAAGTACGCTATTTCTAATTATCATACCCTATTATACATATAATCGAAAATAACAGTAAAAATCTTGAGTTTTATCACCTAATTTAATTTTTTTTTCTATGGCGCAAGTGTGGTCCAAATGCATGTTTTTTGCATTCACACATCTGCCTACGCCTTTGGAGAAATCGCAATAAAGTGATAATTAAGATGATTCAATTAATTCGTCAGTTAACTGATAATTTTAATTTTGCGACGCACATAGGTACTAAAAATTAGTTAACTTATGAAGTTTAAAAAATTACTCCTAAAAAGTTTGTCTAATTTTTCTATGCATTATTTACAAAACTTACGATTGTATTATGTGTTACCGTAATTTTAAAAACTTAAAATTAACACTTTAAAAGTGGAGCTCAATGCTAAGGAACGCACTGAGTCTTTCTTAAAATTTATTTTGCTAATTTTAAATATAAAAACTATGAAATTTATAGCGGAAGAAAACGTGTAGGGTTATTTATTTAGAGTAAAAAAATGTGCTAAGTTATATCGTTTATGTGACTATCTGCAAGAATAAAATTTTAGGTGATAAATTTGATGTTTGTAAACAGTTGAAAATGCGCACAGCGTGCTCAAATTAATCCTTCCGGGCCTGAGAGGAGTACCCAGGGTCCTCAAGGTAGCATATTTTTTCAATGACTTCATTGATTTCATTTTTTGCTTAATCCTACCACCGCCATCAAAATTATTAAAAAATAAGTTCGCCAAGATCTTTCTATAATAATTCGAAATTGTTTGCTTTCCCCCTGTGTAAATAGCAAACATTACTATTCATCGCTCAACAGTTTATTTATCTGTGATGTGATGGTCAGTTGGTAAGTGGGCTTTTTTCTATTTGGTGGGTTTTTTCCAGCTATAACCACAAAAACCGGATTTCTGGATTTCTCACGTTATTCAGGCTCGGAAAGGTTAATGTAGAAATAAAAATCAAATTACAGGGAGTAGGTGTTCCCTTGACTAATTTGTAATTCAAATCGATTTAATTGATTTTTAGACGGTATTTTTTTTTTGAGAATTTGAATATATCGAAAGAGTAAATGCTAAATAAGTGATGCGGCATAAGGATTTGCGTTAATTTTAAGGATTGTTAATACATAGAAGAGTAGAAAAAGATGTTTGAAGTGTGAATGCTGGAAAAATGAACGGCGCACTGAAGATTTCAGTCCCAATACTCATGGGAGGTGAAACAAGGAATTAGCATAAAAAGAATGAATGCATAGTGAACGAGGTCAAAGTTCAATGTCTTAGACAAATACGTGGGAAATCAACGTATGACAGGGTTACGTATGATGAAATCAAATGAGTGCTAATCTGAAACAGGTATAATTGATAAGATTAAGAAAAGGTTTCTGAGATGGTTTGCTCATGTAGAAATAATGGTAAAACAGGTATATATAGCAAGAATGAATGGTGACGTAGGACGAAGACGGTCGTCTATGGTCAAGACAAACGTGTCATGATCAGATAAACCAAAATCGATAAAGTTCGGTCGTCAAAAGCAGACACACTACATACAGATGTATGCATGTGAAAGAACTAGGAATTTATGTCAGGATAGACGTGTGTGGCAGTCTGTCATCTCTGTCTCTCCCAAGAAGATATGGAGTGACGGTAGTACTAGCAGTAATGGTTGGGTAAAGATTTTCGAAACGAAAATCAGTATTTTGGGAGTGAGGAAATGCTTAGAGAATTTGGCCAAAGAACTGCAAAATTCATATATGTACAACGTTTCTACAGGTGATTTACCTTGGATATAATCGCACGAGTCCGAAACTAAGCAGTTTTTAAGGTTTTTGTTACTTGACTTTTTACTTTTTTTGAAAAGGCTCAATAACAATTTCTAGAACCGCGTCGTTCAATTCTTGATAATGAAGCACCGTAAAAAGACTGTATACATTCTGTCGTGGCCGTGCTTCTATTGGTGACAAATTTCGAGAAAGTTGACCAAAATCAGTTGTGGTTCCAAAAAACATCGATGCTGGGAGCAGCACGATTGTAAAAGATCAGCATGTGACTGACAGTGAGATAGAAGCATCCTTAAGCATACCTAAGACTACAATGCATCGAAATATGGCTGTAAAAGGATCTGCTCTCAATAGAATTTCATAAAAAGAGTCTTATCAATCGGTGTAAATAAATGTTCAAAACATTCAGAGAAGTAACTTTAAAGTCTGTCGACAGGTTACAAAACTAAGACCTAGGAACTAAGCAACAATCAACTGTTTGAGTGTTGTTGTTCGTAACCGAAGCACGTCCAAGACTATAATAGCTTCAGTTGTACTAAACACGTCACAGCTATTTTTTTAGAAGATTAAAAAACACTCAATGCTGAATGGTATACAATAGTTTGTTTGTCAGAAATCATCAAAGAAATTAGGAATAACAACCAAAAACTTCGTATCTTTTACAACAAACGCCCGCTTCTACAACAAGTCTAATAATTGATTATTTAAAGGAAGAAAATAGAAAATTAATGCTTTATTGCCTGCAGTCACCCGATTTCTCGCCTAACAATATATTTGTTTTCCCAAACGTCAAACGCTGTCCACGCATTTTCGTCACCTCTAGAAGCTGTTGGAATCTTCCAAAACCAAATTTAGGAAATACCACCTTCAGAGCGGAAAAACTGTTCAGAGAATTGGTCCGAACCAATATTTAAAAAGCAATATAACTAATTTCTTTTATTGTTTTTGCAAAACCTCAAAAGGCTTCGTAGAACTCAATTTGGGGTATAACAGCGCATCAGTCACTTAGCTTTGTCACTGTCGATACATTTAAATTGCCAAATACGTATGAATATCCGTAATTTCTTTACAAAATAAAAACGCATTATTTAAAAAAAATTATTGACTATTTTTTTAACAATGAGAATAAGGATTAAAAACATTATTTTAGTATATTTTTTTAGCTATTATTTTGATTATGTAGATATATAAAAAATATGTTTAGACGCTTTTTGCCATCATGCAAATCAAGGTATTATGAAAAAAGGTGTTTATTTTTTGTGTACAGGACAAAATAATACATTTTAAAATTCATTTGAGTACTTGGAGTGATTCTTGTGATGATTTTCTAGGTTCTTGTGCCGTGTGTTAATATTTCTTCTTGCCGATGTTTTGGGCGGAGTTACAGCGTCCATCATATAGGCTGATGTAGGAATGTACCGAGCCGCAGTCGGCAAGTTCGTGTTGTATCGGTCAATGTATGCAATGCCGAGTCATCTCTATTAGAAATTTATAGACAATTCATATAATATTGTCACCGGAGTTTGCTGCGCCCGTTCTCTTATTACTTCATTCCTCACAAAGCTAAACCACCGCACACCCAAGATTCTTCTGAGGCACCTACTCTCAAAACTCAGAATTTTGCTGTTTTTGTGCCACGATTCGCATCCGTGGAGGAGAATAGGCGGCATTTGGATCTCCAGACAGCCTTCATACTGTTGAATCCGGCGCCTGCTACTCCTAACCGCACTCCCAGTTCTTTTTGTAAGCTTCTATTTTTTGTAACTTTCAGACAAAGGGATTTTGAGTATTATTCAATTAAAATCTATAATTTATTTATTTATTATGGATAACTTATACAGCGCCATTTTCGTAATAAAATACCTCAAGGGCGCTTTACATGGTTATTCTATTGTTAAATTAATTTAATTGAAGCTTTTAAATTTGTAATTTAATTAAAAGAATTTATTTTGTTGTCACGTGCTACGGATTAATTCAAATGATTTAGAGAACAAGTGGGTTTTAAGTTTTTTCTGAAACATCACTTCACTTTCACAGCCTCGCACCTCTGCTGGGAGAGCGTTCCATGCCATAGGGCCTGCGACCGCAAATGCGCGTTCACTAAATTTAGTGCGCTGTTTGCGTAGAGGTATAATAACTTTTCCTCTCGCCGTAGACGTAGCTGATCTAAGCGTGAGACGCCTGTCAGCTAGTTCATCTGGAATGCATAGTTCCCTTAGATATTCCGGAGCCGAGTTGTGCAGTGACTTATACATAAGCCAACAGAGTTTGTATTCGACCCTTTGTGGAAAACGTAGCCAGTGTAGTAGTAGCCTACTTTCACTATCTATTAAAACAATTAGTCACGAGAAAATGTTTAAAAAGGCTATAAAAAAACTAATAGTGGAACTAGGTAGAAGTAAAATGGATTGTCTCATTCGGCCATACCAATATGGAATCATCTGCTCCACAAGTGTATAGCTTATGTTAGGTTTTTGTTATTTTCATTGTGTGTTTTGTAATATAAATAATACATATGTACATAAATACCTAGTTTTTAAAATGGTCTGAATATTTGTTAATTATCTTTGTTTATTCTCAAATGTAAAAACATTTCAAAAAAGTATATTGTTAAGTGTCCTCGGCACGGGAAACCCCAGTGAGGTCACATTATTTTTATCATTAATTATAGTTTGTAAGACAAAAAATTTGAATAAATAAATAAATATACTCCCAGATTTTTGAAACTCTCGTATATAAAAATTCAAATTAATAAGAATAAACGGTATTCCAAAAGAGATTAAGCATTTGTTTTGCAGCAAAAACATGTCTGCACTGATTTGGACATACTCAAAATAAATAACTTTTGATTTGCATGGTGTAAAAAGCATTTATCAATAATCAGTTATCGATCGCAATGTCGAAAAAGGAAAAATACAGCATATTAGAAAAAAAATATTCATGAATTTATTAATTACGACTGTTTTTACTTCTACGCCAAATGGTGCGTAGGGTACTGCATTGTTATACAAATCACAGCGTTTTTGATCGTTTGCTATACGTTGGCAAGATAATCAATCATACGCTTTATATACAAGTCTTGTGACTGTAAAATATGCAGTTCGGAAAAATAGTTTTTTAAACTAAACAATTTTTAGGAGAGTAAGTGATTCTCTTTCCACGGGTGCATAGGAGACTGAGTTTGACTATGAAATATTTTGGTAATAAAACATTTAAAAGTAAATATTATTCATCAATTTTGTCCGGAATCGAAGCCACGAAGAATGGTAGCCAACGCTTACCTTACGCTTACCACTACACCGCAAGGCAGACAAATTACTGAGTTACTTTTTTTTTCTCTCTCAATATATTAGCGCCATATAATTAAGAATAGTCCAGAAACCGCATACGCGCATCAAACAGAAGGCGACTAAACTTACTCTTAAAGGAGTAGTTTTGCGATTTGACCCATTAGTTTCTGTGTAGGCGTCACTCAGTCGGAACTCCTGATTTGAATTCAACTATGCCGTGTTGTGTCGTTTTAAAGTGAAATACTGCTGGGATCAACAAGAAATAGGATGGAATCACATTTTATTTGTAAGTAGCAAATGCATTACTTAAAAATTAAACTATTTTTCCATGCGTCAGATTGTCAAAGAAAACAAAATGGACATTTTTAACGCAACAATTATTTACGCCACTTTGCTCATCTAATGAGAGAACTAATGAAAATTGGACCTCACCGATTAAACAACGCCGTGGTGGAAATTTGATCGACATTATCTTTAAAACATCAAATTTTATTTAACATGGCATAAAAATATCCGTTTTATGTAAAATAAAATTTGTTTTATTTTTTAAGTTCAATTACTTTTATTAAATGACCCTTTACTTATCTACTCTGTTGTGTCAATCAATTTTTCTCCGTGTACAATAAAATATAAGAGATTTTTTTAAATATTTTTATTATAATTATCTTACATTTGTGTTATGATTATATTTTTCGCGATCTGGCACCATTACGCGGCGACTTCACGCAAAGGGTGTGGCAAAGTGGGTGGATTTTTGGATACAGTCCGATGTATTCAAATATGATTCTACGCTCCTTCTGGACCATTCTTAATTCAATGATAGGCGCATAGAATCTTAGAGATATATTTTTTTTACGAGACAATAATGTGACAGTAAACGGGAATCAAGATGTGGAATGAACCTGGGAACTCTGATCTGAGAGTCCGCGACACTACCGCGCATATCATAACAGAGATGAAGAAGAATTTTGAAAAGGAAATACAGAAGAAGAGGTATTTACATGCGTTAAGGACCAGTCATTCGCTGATTGAAACGGTTACTTTGCACGCTGTTTCCCACGTTTAAACATCTGATAACAAACTCGTCATCAGTCTTACGCTTCAGGTACTAGTTCAGGGACTATGAAATATTCTAGTCTGAAAACACTATTTTCAATAAATATTTCATATCAACCGTGTCGGGAATCGAACCCGAGACCTCTTGCATGATAGACAAACGCGCTGACCATTACACATCATAAGCCTTGTAAATGCCCAGACCTCTATATTCCCTTCTTAAAGTTGTCTTTCATATCTGTCGTAAAATATGTAGGTAAATCATAATAACTCCCCAGGGGATGGATTCCAGTCCTTGTCTACAGACATTTGGACAAACTCAATTATGGTTAATTATTTTTTTGTGATTTTTTTTCCAATGCTTTATTTTTTCCTAATAACGACATTACGTATGAATTAATCTAGTATACATTATAAAATTGACTATAAATTAGCTATTTACAATTAGACTATTTTAAAAAATTGCATTAAGAGAATTATAAAAATGCCTTTTAAATCGATCAATGCCTCAAAAAGTGCCATTAAAATGTTTATAAAAAAAAGATTTTCAAACTTCGGTTTTTTTACTGCGCCAAAAATATTCGCACATTACGGCGCTGTGTAGTCTCATGCAAAAAATGTGAGATTTTAAATATGAAAAAAAAAAATATTCAAAGGCAATTGCTTCAATCGTTCATAGTCAAAGTCAAAAGCGATAATGTCTAGTCTAATTGCTTAAAATATGAAAAAAAAAACCATCGGCTGACGTTCACAGCTCTAACAAAGACACCACCCCTAACAATGGCTCGGAGGCAACTGCGCAACTGGCGTACTGAGGCAGCGGTATAGGTTACTTTGCTGCTGGCCTGCGTGACGCGTGAATTTGTCTCTCTCGCTCGCGATATACCCATAGCATCGAGAGTGAAACGTAAAGAGTGTTTGAGACAAACGTATATTCGGTACTTTTATTTAGTGATTCATCAAAAGAGATTTATCCAAAAACAGAACAGCGAGTCGTCGATTTTGTCGATTTTTTAATGAAAAATCAGTCCGTCTGCAGTTGTCTTTTTCGCAATGTATCTGGGAGGCATCTGTGAAAGAGTGACAAAAACACCTTTTTTTCAAAATTCTTACCTACCGCGTATTGTTTTAACAGCACTTATTTTTGATACAAAAATTTACCTAAAAGACATAAGTTACAATCAAATTCGATAGATTAAAAAAAAGAGTTTTTTTTCCTATATACAAATTATTTAATTGGACTATGTTCTTACAAATAATCGATCAGAATTTTTACTTATACCGTCAATTATTGTTTTTTTATTTTCATCAATAAAAATTGTCAATTCGTTTTGTAATATATTTACAAATAAATTACTTAGAGCGTCATCATTATTACAATGATTACAAAGTAATTGTAGCTGGATTTGATTTCATCGATTGTAGATTAATATATTCCCACTTCTTAAGCATATGACGTCATAGCTACTGGGCTTTTCGGTCGGCTGCCAACTCCCATGCAGCCTACGTATAAAATACGCTCGCAGGGCTCAGACACCGTGATTCCTGAGGTATATTCTTAAATACCCAAAGATACTTCGGAGTCAGTCGAAAATACGACTCCCATTCGAAATGTTTCGGAATCACTCGAGTGTTTGTTATTAATTAGTAATGCTCAATTTCGTAACACCACCACATTGCCTCTGAATAGCGCCTGCTAACGTCACTCAATACAAAAAAAATCGTTTTCATTTTATTGGTTATTATTGTGGTGGATAACGCATCAGGTACATCCAACACGTCTGCTACTCACGAATCCACTTCGGGTGGATTCCGAAACAACCCGAACGGATAACGCGTCGGAAATTCATAAAATGCTTCGGATACCTGCATTTTTCACACCTAACAGAAACGCCAGAGATAAACCGTGTATGCCATATGCGCAATTAGGGAGTCGACATGGGAACGATTGATAGCAAAAATTAATTTTGATTCGATCAATCGATTTTATGTCATACAAACTTTTCTTCATTAAGTTTATAAATCTTCCTACGGTTTGATGTGTACATACAACGTATGTCTTTGTGGTTCTTTATTCGAGAGAGAGACAGAATTATGTTACTTCTTCGCGTTAGAGAGCGGCGCACATACAAATGCACGTCGCTTATTAATATTTCAACACAGTACGCGAAACATTTTTTTTATTGCAAGACAATTTCCTATTTCCGATTTATTTACTTATTACTTTTATCATTAGACAGGTGATCTGCAAAGTAGGAGAAAGTGTTATTTTTAAATCGCTAGACGTAAAAAAGTTGTAAAGTGGTTACCTACAAATATGTCGGTCGACCGGCACCAGCGTTGAACGGAGAAAGTCTGATTTCCGTTTCCGTTTCGCCGCAGTTAGTGCCTTGTTCAGCTGGTATATTAGTGGGCCTGGTACTAAATGTTCCCAGTGCCCTTACTATTTAGTGAAATGTTTGATCACGAAGTTGATGCTTTGAAAATTAATTCAATTATTTGTCTCTTGCAGAGTAAAATCCGTTCATGGTTTAATCCGTATATTAAGACGATCTCAAAATCAATAAATAAAACCAAAGTATTTCAAATATAATGTTTGATTTTTGCTGTTTTTTACTATTGACCAAACAAAGGCTTAGCTGTTCAAAATACAAAATTTTCGTTGTAGATTATTTTCTGATGTTAGTCCAAATGACACTGAATACAAAACGCAGAGATATTCACGTTTTTAACAGCATGTTGATACGATTCATATCTGTAAAAACAGTGCATTTATTTACTATGTTTGATATAAGTAACAATCCCAATATTTTTGGTCCGCTCAGATACAGATCAAATAAATAAAAATATTCATTTCTGTTAAATGTATATCTGCAGATTTTAATACGCCTGTTCCAGTGGTGAAACCGGCGTTGCGAATTGCAGCTAATTAATTAATATCTAGCCAACTACTCTGAATATTAGCACTTTTTAAAAAAAATCTTCAAGCAAGGCCTTGGGATCTCTGAAATGGCAAATATCGAGCACCCGAGACAAACATACAAAACATTCATTTGAGAGAAAGAGATTTAGGATGGTGAAAAGAGACAGTGATTATCAGGCAATCATTTCCAAACCTCAGGTCACTACAAAGTGACTCGAGGGAGTTTTTTTACACAGTATGCTAAAGATTAATGAAGATACGTATAATGTTGACTCCAGTAAAGTTCTTGTCGACGAAAATTCGGACGAAATCAAAATGACGGTATTTAAAATTGAAATGTAGGTAATAAATGAAATAAGGATAAGGGTAAAACAGGATAAATAAAAAAAAACAAAAAGTTACAAACAATTAAATATATTAAAAAATATTTATAAAATACAAATCAATCAAGGGGTAAAAAAGATACAAAAAAAATCTTCAAAAATATTAAAAATAATTTTTTAAAATAACTAAATTATATATTATACACATAAAGTTCTGAGATATTTTTTTCTGGTATTATTTTTCAATATTCGATAAATTTTCTACTTTATTAAAAAGTCTTAATTAAAATACAAAAATCATTATAATTTAAGTACGCTTTGCTGTTACAAATGAAAAATATTATGCTTTTAAAAATAATTATATGATCAGTAATGCTAGGAGGGGGAGATTTAGCAAATGAGAACTCTCGGCTTCCACACAGTAGTCAGGAGCTTAAAGCATAGACCTGGGCTTGGAAGGCGAGAACTATTCACGGGAACCCGTCACAATAGATCTTCACAGGTCGCAGTGGCGTCAGGAGCTTAAAGCTTAGCACTGACCCCCACCTCTAAGAAAAAAAATTCTAATGTTTTATGGTAAAAATTGACAAATAAACATTGATTTACAAAAGATTTTGGGAATACGAAGTATGATAAAAAATACACGGAATATTTTAATTTCTAAAATAAATACGCAATTGTAAGAGCCATTTTTTTTTAGATGTACACATGTCTATAATTAATTTATATTCATGTGTTTTATTTCAATCTGTAAAGTTTCGGCTATTTTGGAGGCGTAGCTGGTTTTTGACAGGCAGATTAGTAAGACGCGTTGCGTAGTGATCGGCGAATTTTAAAGATTATTTCAGCGCAAAAATAATGGACGCCTCGCCGCTTGTCCATATTTTTTTCATTTAAAAAAACATACGGTTTATGCGGCAGACACCGTATTCATTTTTTTTGTACATTTTCAAGAAACTAGGTGAATAATTTAATGTTCTAATTTTTAACGCGCGTAAGAAATATTTTTTTGGATCCCCGTTGGGCTGGAGTTTCTCATTACATTGAAGGGGATGAAATTAATATTGACGTTTAAAAAAAGGCGTTTTTAAATATTCTCGATTTCCGTGCATTTTTTTATAAAACTGCGTATGTATGTCTAAAATCATTTCGTCAATCATTTTAGTTTAATTGTATTTATACTTAATCTCTGACATTTGTCAAAAATAGTTTGTACGGATTCGAACTCGTTACACGGTGAAGTCAAGCATTAGGTGTCAACTACTTTACTACTGACGAGAAAATAAAATGTCGTTTAAAAATTAAGCAAAACACATAAAAAACAAATAAAATGAATTATACTCAAATTTGGTACTCAAAATAGTTATGTTAAAATATTTTGCTGGACTAAAATTGTTTAATTTAAAAAAACAAACAGTTTTTACCCGCAAATCATGAAGGACAACAAATAAATTAATAATTATAACATTAAAATAACAAAACATAAATTTTTCAAACAGTTGAACACGTATTTTTAATATAAATATTAAACTATGCTAAAAAAATATAAAATGTGAGCAAATTAATCGATTTCAAACGATTTTAGTACATTTTTTTCATGAAAACGCGTGTTTAAAATTATCAATTAATTATTTAACTGTTGATAAAGACTAAAAAATCAATTTGCAATGTTTATTGTTACATAAATAATGAATAGGGATAGAATTGTACGCCAGACAAAGCGTATTTTAATCAGTTTTAGCAAAATTATTGAAATGTTGTATTTTATAAATTTATAGCAAATTTTATAGAAATTTAACCAGGATATTTAGCATGTAGTCAACTGCGCTAACTACGTTAAAAATTAAACAGCGGAAATAAATTCATGTTTACTTATTTTTAATAGATTAAACCTTCTATTTCAATCAAAATATATAAATAAAAAAATATCTTATTAACGCCAAAATTTGACGAGTCTTTAGAATAATACTTCGAAAAAACCAGAATTAAAAAAAAGAATAGAATTTATTTAAAAAATACGATAACAAAGCGAATTTTGATTAAAGCGTTATTTTATCTATTTTTCTAAATGGTGCACAAAAAATAAAGTACTTAACAGAACTGAAATTTTGTATTATAAAAATGGTATGAAGTTAAAATATTTTGTACTTAGATAAGTAATAAAAATTATGATTTGTAATGGTACTTATATTGAGCAAACTTTAAAAAAAGGGGGAATAAACTTTTAATTCGAATTTTCGTTAAAAACAAATTTAATAACGCCATGATCAAATTTCACTGTTTTAACAAAAAAATAACAATAAATGATAATAAAATACAGGAACATTCAGTGTTTTCGGGGCAAATTAGTTAATTGAGGATAAATATTTCAATCGTGTTTTTTTTACGAAAATGCATTAGATTAAAACAGGGTATCTCGCAATTACACTTAAAAAATGTGATCGATTCACATTATCAATAATTCACGATCTTAAAATTTATTTTTTAATGAATCCTTTTTTACCATCGAATCAGATCTCAAATTTTAGGTGTTTGGCTGCGTTACACTCTGAAAAAAAACTTAGTGAGAAAAAGATGTTTTGGTTGCTAGAAAAATCAACAATAAAACTTACTAACTACAGTAATAAAATAGTCAAATTTTTGACAAGACTAGTGAAATTGGTATGGAACTGATCACCTTATTTTTGTGTTTTAATTTCAAATATACATATTTTTAAAATACTTTTAAATGTATTGCAATACATAATATTAGGGCCGGTTTTATAAACAATCTATTGAACTTTTGTTCGTCGATCCGTTTACCTTTTGCATCGGCAACTGACGGTTGTGATTTATAAACCAATTCTGTTAACAAACGGTCGCCGGTAAATAATTCAAATTCTAGAAACAATTTTCCGAATTCAAATAGGTTAAGTATTTTTGTATTCAATCGGATGATGAATGAAGTTATGTGCATGTAAAACAAAACCAGAACCCGGGACGAGTGTTTTCGACTCGATGGCTGCTCTTAGGTAAAAACGAAATAAATATTCAAATAAAAAATTGTCATAACATCTGTCAGCGTAAAATATACGAGTAACATTGGCGCTTAAGATAATGGGTCGTTATACAAAACACAAGAGCCTGAGCCTGGTAGTTACCATTTAACCATTATTTTAACGAGTTATAAAGCTACAATGTTTATAAAAAGTAATAATCAGCTGGTGTATAAAATATTAGTTCAAAATTGTGTCAAGCTTACTTGCGAGTGTCAATTTATAAAACCGGCCCTTAGTTAGCGGACATTTTTATATTGCATCAATGAAAAAAAAAAGTTAAAAAACGGCTTAAATTTCAAACTCGTTGGTGTGAATAAGTGTTTCAAAATAGTGTTAAAATTGTTATAATCTACAAGAAAAATTGCGTATCTAAAACTACTATTCGCCTTGCTGGTCATTTTAATATTTCAAACGAAGAGTATGGATTTAACAACGTTTTCAATGTCAACTTCCTTTTTAACCTAAATAACAAAATTCACTAAATATTTTAAGCATAAGACTAAAAAACAGACAATTATTTTAAAAAACAAACAATTAAAATACTTATGATATAGTAAACAATCAATTGATTATTTGGTAAAATTTTCTACAGAAAAAAAGCGTTTCCGAGTTTTTAAAATACTTTAGCGATTAATTTTTTATGTTTTTTATGTCGTACGAAATACAAAAATATAAAAATAGAAAAATTTCGATATTCCGAAATACACGCACTAAACACAAAATCGTTAATTTTACATACTCAGTAAAATATTTCGCTTGGTCTGACCCTAAATCATCAAATTAGTAGTTTAATAACGAAATTTTGATTTTTAAAGACTCTGTTATGAGTCGTGTATCAAAAAAATCATGTAATGTTCATAGATCTTACAAAAGACAAACACAATCGAGTAATGGCTGATAAAATGTGGTGGTTTGAGTTTAGTGGATTCGTGAGTGAAAATGACGTAAATTGAAGAATCAGACTCGGTCAGGAAAACTGTAGAGCTGTCTACAAGAATAGGATTAGGTGGAGCTGCCTTCGGCAAGTAAAACACATATTTGAAGACAAAGAAATTTCATTTTGCCTTAAAAAAAGATCTTAAACTCGTGTATTCTATCGATGGTAACTTATGGACGTACAGTAACGAATGTCCAAAAATTTTAATGCACAAAATGGTTTCTTGGAACTGCAGATCTTGGTGCGAGTCTCTGAGAGATTAGACGGAGAACCAAAGTTGCTGATGTCATGAAACGTGTGGTAAAACTAAAATGGCAATGGGCAGTAACAAAGAATACCAAAGAGATGGATCTTGGAGATTGTCCAGATAGCTAATGGTACCTGGATGCGGAGTGGTCAAGTCAGAGACGAGTGGGAGTTGGAAGAGGTCTATATCCAGCAGTGGAGAGAAGAAGGATAAAGAAAAAGAAGGAATCGCATAACCAATCTTTTCGAACTAAGCCATTTATAAATATCCCACATATTTATGTAAAGGCTGGCATTTAACTGCACAGACTCTAATTTTGTCTTTCGCTCATAAAACAATATTGAAATTTCCAATATTTTTCTATGAAGTCTTGGAAAACCCCACCAGAATTAATTTCAATACAATCTTTGAATATTGTAAGGTTAGTTAAGACTTTATTTTATTTTGCAGCTGTGGCCAGTAGTATAATGAATGGCGTTGCTTCTCTAGATATCGATTCTTGAAAATTAGAAGTTAAAATCAAAAAGGCTTTAGTACTGCAGAGATCCGCAGACAAGGACCGTTGTTCACGACTGTTTTCGGGAGCTAGAGAAACAAAAAAGTATATTTCACTGACTTGAATAATACAACCTTTGTGGATAGATCCAAACATAAAACAAAATATGCTTTTAACTCATTAATAAAACACAAAATCTAGACCGATCAAAAAGGAATTTAAAAAATCAGGTTCAGACCAAACAAAAAATTGCACATATTTTACGATAAATTTTCAAGATACCTCTCAGTCAATTAACGCGGATTTTCGATTGTTAATTTTGAGTTATTTTGCGATTATCAATGGGAAAAATTATCGATTCTACAATTTGGTGTAGTCAAATCAAAAAATTGCACAAAAACGCATAATTTTAAGATATAGATTGAGTATCATCGTGAATAAATAACTGAACCATAATGTTTTGAAAAAAACGGCTATGTTTTGTGGACAAAAAATATTTTTTTTCGTCTTTGTGCATGTATTAAAAGGCGCTCGCAAAGGTTTGCTTTCGACCTAATGAAACTTATCCGAAACCAAGTAAAGGCTGTCACCAGAGTCCTTAAAGAACACAGCAGATTGAATAAACACCCACCTGGAATGAATTTAGCTGAAGCTTCTAGATGTAGGTTCTCCAGTTCAGATTATGAAACACTTTAACGTGATGCTTTATATAGCAAAAGCCGCACCTTTGGGGGACAATTGATCAAATTTAAGGCTAAGAAAATACTCGCTTTCTGCCTAATATTTACTGGATTCAAGTGTTTTATCATGTTACCTTAAGAACATGATTTAGGCCTAGACAAATTTATTTATTTAACTTCATGTACATATCATATATTTGTATATTGGCGAGATTATTGCTAATTGAAAATTTCCTTCAACCAACCAAAAAAGTTCATTTCATTCATGTTTCAAAACCTAAACTCCGTGGTGTAATGGCTAATAATAATATAGTTTTGACTGTCCCCACGTAAAAATGATTGAATCTGTATTTTGCGAGGTTTACAGGAGGGTAAAACCAAAGCTTGATATTTTTAAAGAAGCTATTAGACAACGCAGAATTGCCAAATAAGTTATTAAGGATGAAAAAGAAAATAATTGTTTCTTCAGGCGTCATTTAAACAAAGAATAGAGGATGGGATATGATTCCACAGTAGAGCCGCATGGACATTACATGAGTTAGAGAAGAATAAAGAATTGTGGATAGGTGTTAAGATGGTGTTTTGAGAAGAATAATGAAGAGGTAACCCATGAACTGATGAGCGTCGACTGAGGTATATAGGAGTGTTAGGACAATGAAGTACAGTGAACATAAGTTAGAGGGAGTGATAGTCTCTCCGCTGTCTAATTTTGAGCCATTTCGATTTAAATGTATCTATAAACTAGATTAAGCACTCGTCGTGTGTTCCGGAAACTAACTTGTAGTCAGCAAACGTGAAGCAGTGTAAAAAGATGCAACATGCATCTTTGAATTCACAGTTAACTAGCGTAGACAGTTAGTCTTTTTTACTCTATTATGCGTTTTGCATGGCTATTTTCACGCACAATGCCAATTTTTTGGAAAATAATTTCAAAATACAGTTCTATGAAGCAAATGTCAATATTAAATTATAACTCAGTGGTTATTTCATGTTCCTTTTATTGCAATGTTATTTATATTTAGTTTAATATGTCGCAATTATTGTCCACCCAGTAATACATTGAACGCAGATAAAAACCGATAATTTTTCCCTTGATAAAATGCAAAAATGACATTTAAAAACGTTTTACAGGCTAATTTTCTATTGCACTCGCCGGCCATTTTATTTATTTATAATTTGTATTCTAAATTTATTATTTTAAGCCGAATTAACAGTAAAAAAAAAAGACAAAATTTCATAGGTAAACATGAAAATATTTTACTAAATTATAATAATTTTTACTACTTAGTAGAAGCAATACTCAACAAAGTTACATAATGCATCCTATCCGCCACTAATTTAGTGATTAGTTATTCAACTTTGTTACTAAACGCACGCAGGCCGGACAGAACTCTATGTATCTAACAATTTAGTCACATATAAACAAAAGCGAGTAAATCCACTATATGTATATTTCGCTATCACCAACAGAACGACGTCAAAGCCATGGACGATTCTCGCAGTTTCGTGTACCTCAAACAAAAGGTTCCTTAAATTAGTAATGCAAAAATTAAAGAACGAATATTTGCAAATACGATCACAAATGCGGGATGAAAAGTTTGACGAATTTTTGAATCCACCGAAGACGCAGCTTGGTAAGCAATCAAAAATGTTTCTCACAGTTTCCAGGTAAGTCAGAATGTTTGAATATCGTGCAGTTAAGAATGGAAAATGTTTAAAATTATAAATGTCCGTATCTTGGAAACCATGTGTGATGGAGAAAAACCGACAGAAATTTATGTATTTTTTTAAAATTAGGCAGACATGGAAAATATTTTTAAAAATGGAATAGAGTCAATTTTTAGGCGAATTCCGATCATCCATGCGCTTTTTAGCAGCAAAACGAAATAGGATATTTACTTAACCTCGAAACGATATTAATATTGCAGTTTTGTTTTGTTTAAACATTTGCATTCCTATAATTTTTCCATCTGTTGCTTTTTGGAATAGAACAGCTGAAACATTTATTGATGTGAAGGAGATTCTACCAAATTATTCAATCACATAAACATATAGACTTTCGCTTTTGTTCATATATATACTCAATCGTAACTAAATAATAATATAACATTAATTTACAAATTATTTTTTAAATCATTAAAAGTCAGATTGACAAATTTCGACTTTTCAATACAAATCACTATCAAAGATGTCTTATTTTCATTTATTTTGTAATTAATACGAGGGATTTTGTTATTTAACTCAATAATCCACAATTTCCATTTTTTTTCAATTCGAACGTAGTTTTTTGTCTTAAATCAAAATGACAAGATTATATTTAAGTCTTTTGAAATATTTGATGTTATTTTATTTATTCAAATTTCGCAAAATTATGAATGGGAAATTTACAACCCTTACTCGGACGCACCGGAGGTGCTATTCTGAATCTTCTCTACCCCCTAGAGAGTGGTTAAATTGTCAATTTTAATTTTTTGCATGCGATTGCACTTTGCTTCATAAATGGCCACACTGATGATTTAACTTTGAAAATATACGAACACGAGAAACCAAACATGAATATTCATTTAGAACATTATTGCGATCTTAAACATTACCCTACACACTTATATTGGTTGAAACTGTATTTTTTTCCCGTTTTTAACAGTTTTTTTTTTACCTCATTTGACGTTTAAATCATTAGTAGGGTCATGTATGTAGCAAAGTGCAATCGCATGCAAGAAATTAAAATTGACAATTTAACTACTCTCTAGGGGGTAGAGAAGATTCAGAATAGCACCTCCGGTGCGTCCGAGTTAGGGTTATAAATTTGATGGTTTGTTTCACATGCCAAGGTACGAAGGTAGATGAAAAACCCTGCGTAAGCAATTCAAAATGGAATATCACATTTACAACAATTTCGTCAATACAATTTCAATATAAACCACTTTAGTTCTGACTTACGATCCTTTATTATTTACGTATTTTAGGAAGAATATAAAGGAGATAAAAAAAAACAGTGTCGCGAAAGTCCTGACGAAGATTGACCATATATTCTTCATGTAATGAAAAAATATCAAGATACGCTGCAATGAGGAATTCCAGTCCAACCCGGAATTAAATTTTAAAAATGTTTCCGTGTACACGTGAATATTTAAAAATTTTGGAGTAGTGAAATATCTCAAAAACGAACGCAAAAATAAAAAAAAATGTTAAAAACAGTATTCATTTTAAAATCGTAAATAATGACGTCACTCCTTATATCTACGTGTAGTATTTCCGGTTTCCGCTTTAAAGCCCCCGCACCTTGTAAGGAACGTTTTGACCATAGAAAAAAAAGAGTATAATTTGTGATTGGTGATTTGGCGGCGAATAATTCGATTACGATCTACGACCTGAAATCCGGCAAATAATACTTAGTTGACATTTCAACCAGAGATTTTGTCAACTTTCTAGGTTTTTCTAAATCAAAACGTTCGTAAAAACAACCATAACATAGAAATGAGCAAATTACGATCAACCAAATGAAGTAATCAAAGCAATATTCCATAGATTCTTGTCAGTTTTGTTATTGGCTGGAGAAATACATCTTACCGCGGTCAGTGAAAGTAAGAACGCCAACCGTTTCATGACGTTACTACTGAAAAGAGACTCACTGATTAGTCATTTGGCGCGGTATTTGATAAATGTAACTTTAAAAAATCATATATTTGTAAACAACGCACAAATATATATATATATATATACATTTTTGCTTGGTTAAATAGTAGGCTAATACTAAAAAAAATATTAGAAAACAGTGGAATTCCTCATTGGGTTACTAATGCAGTGCACTTTATCATCAGAATGATCATTACGGTGATAAAGTACTAATGACGATGTAGTAACCTTAAAATCGGTCGGCGTAGCACAAAACTTAAAACTAAAGTGGTTTAATGCCAATTTATTAACAAAAATGCGTAAAAAAAATTGTTTGGTGTTCAGCATCAAAATACGTTATGTGCTTGGCCATAAAAGCGTGCATTTTGCAGCGCGGTGCAGGCGCGGTACGCCGTCAATATAGACACTTCACTCGTTACCAAATGTTTGAGTTCACCGCGCCCGCGCCGCGCCGCAAAACGCTCGCCACTACGGCCAGGCACTGAGAGTGACATAAAAATTAGATTTTATCGCCTATTTCTAGGTTTTGTAGAAATCTTAGTTTTATTTTGGAGCTAAACATGTGTTAAATCAAAAAGATATATTTTTAAAGCATATACAAAATAAACCATAGAAAAAAAAATATCAAAGGTCCGAACAATACAAAATTAGATCGTTGAGATAGCCAAATACTTTTAACAGAACTTTTATTTAAAGATTACGTGCATTTGGACTCCTAAAATATTTAAGAAAACAAACATTCATGAATGTGATTATTGTGTCAAATAAATGAACACGTCATTCATTTATTAGCTGCATCTCGTATCTCGTATTAAGCTAACATTGCCCTCAACAATTCAAAATAAAGAATAGCGAATCACGATACATTCTTGCGAGTGGCGGTAGTAAGCATATTTTCTTGGTTCATATTTTTTATTTAACTTGTTGCCACAGCTACGAGATTGACTGTCAATGTGTTAACGTATTAAAAAAAATTGGAATGACCTACTTATTGATTAAAATGATTTATATTTAAAAACGATTCATCTGTTCTGTTTTTTACAATTACTGTGTAATTAAAGCATTTTTACGTTTCTTCCACATTCATGAATGGCATTTTTCGATTTTCTATATCTGCTTGGTTTGGATATTACACTCCCATGCGCGATAGTTTTGACATTCATTGGTGGCATGAAAAGGGGTTAGTTATTCTTTATAGACCAATCTCACAATCCTATGTGCGTGTCAGTTTTAGAATATGTTTAGCTTCGGTATCGTATACAAATCATATCTTTTTGATCTAAACATGTATGCAATACTATTTCAATACGGGGGTTGATTGAAACACTATTTCTTTGACCTATGTATTTCGAAGTGGATAAGAAAATATTTTTAACCTCATATTTTGACGTAGTTCCCTGGAGTATGCACTTCTTCTAACGATGCTCAGACATTTCTACAGCTTACGGATAGACCACTTGACCAACCTTTGGCCACGACTCGTGCAGCAAACAAGGCGTAAGTGTCCATGGCTCATATTCACGATGCTGGAGTTGAATTGGTTGACACTAATACTTCTCACATATTCATCTGATTTAGCCTCCGGTGACTACCAGCTATTCCTTAAACTTAAGGGATATTTGCGAAGAGGACGACAATGAGGTCATGAGTGATTGGCAGGGATCGGACAAACGGTCTACCAGGAAGCTATAGATATGTTGGAGCATCGCTGAAATAAGTGCATGCAGGTTCGGGGAGACTGCGTCAAAAATAAGCACAAAAGATATTTATCATCCATTTTGAAATAGGTCAGGGGAAGAGCATATTGATCAACTATTGTAATTAGCAGTTGTTTTAAAAAGTCCTCTAGAAAGATACTTGTTTTATGCAAGTAGAAAAAAAAAAAACAAATTCAGTAGAAAAGACGATGAAAGCCAAGACGTATGAATTTCTCTTAAGTTTGAACATTGATGTATCGAAAAGTTGTATGTCAAACTTTATATGCTTATATTTTTATGAAAAGTAAATAGATTTAAATTTACATTTTGACTGTCAATAAATCTTTGTAAATTAATACAGGAAATGATAGGTTTACTACCACATGCCGCACTCCGCATGTGAGGACTTGAGTCTCCATAGCGGTGCCCACATACAAAGAAAAACAGCTCGTAACTGAACGAGAAAAACAGCCTGAAGGAACTTTCTGTAATCTCGTAGCCTTGGCATCTGTGTGCCGAAAGAAGGTTATCCAGAGGTTCGTAATATGCACTTCATTTTATTGTAAAAAAGAGGAAAGTGAAATATTCACTGACTGGGACTAAATTGATTGGACATAATCGATTCGCCGAGATTATTACAAAACTATTTTAAAGCCTTGACACTCATTTTAGAAGAGACCAGATCTGAAAATCTGACAGGACCTATAACAGGATTACGGATAGTAGCAAAGAGCTCTAGTCGGTGTTCATAGAGATATTTATCGTTGGAATCGTAAAAAACCTATTTAAATATTTAACTTCAAAATACAATTTCAACGTTTTTCCCGATGTGTGAAAATACATTACTGTCCAGACTTCCATAAATCTTTTCTTGAGAATTTCTCAATCTTTTTTGAGATATTTGCACCAAAATACCGAGATGGTTGGAATTCAGTAATAATTTCCATACTTAGTGTCAATCAAATGTCTTTGGAGTGACTAATTTCTCAACAGAGAGGAAGGCTATAAGACTCTTTTGATAGATCTCTGAACCGCTATAAAGGAATCCATCATCATCATCATTCTATTTCTGCGGCTAATGGTACATAGGGCACTTTGTTGGTACACCAACTGCAACGTATCTCATGTTTGTTACACGAAATAATTTAGTTTATCTGTGTCCGGGTGGATGAAGAATACAGTTATGTTTGTCAAATAAATTATTTGATGGTGATGTACCAATGCAGTGCCCTTTGCATCATCAAATAATTTCTTTATCTGGGTTTGCGTATCCATCGAAAAATCATTTTCTTCGTCTCTCTTGAGGTATTGGCCTCGTTAGATGAATTTGTAAGAGTTAGAATTTCAGAATTAGTCTACACACATTTGGGAATACTCAAAATACTCTTGGTTAAGTCTTTATAATTCCTCAGTTGATCAGTGAGCGAACTTGCCTAAGCATCTTCAAGACATTTAATTGGATAATTACAATCAACATTTGATCAATATTTTCGTCAAAATGGTAAAATCAGGTTGAATGAAATTTTGTTCAATTCGACGAAAATGTAACCATTATTTTACTAACTGCTTTTAACTTAACTTTTGGTAGCGTAACCAGAACCAATTTTTTTCAAAACAATTGTTCCATTTAACGTTTACATGAAACGAATTTTGTTCATTTGGACGAAAACGCAATAATTATTCAACAAGCATTCTTAACTTTATTTTTGGTACTGCAACTGGGTCATAGAACAACGCGTTTTTGTCAAATATTTGTTCCATTTATCGTTTACATGCGACAAATTTGTTCATTTTGACGAAAGCAAAAATTGAACTTTTTTCTATGGAACTTAAAATTACAGCGGCATGTAAAATAGGAAATACGTCAAACGTAACCAAGAAGTATTAGAGATTGTACCAAAATTAACTATGATCTTGAAATTTCTACAAAAAACGTCGATTTTGTTTGTTTTTTAATTGTGTGGAGTCCTGGGCATGGCAGCCTTGCGCTGCGGTCGCTGATGGTGCACTGTGGTGTCTTCATGGGATGGCTAACACCAGCGGAAGGGAACAGCTCTGGGCCTGTCAGCGCCTTCCTTGACCAGGGGCTTGTGGAATTCTCTGCCTGGTCGGCTGTGAATAGTGGCCCAACAGTGTTCACAGTAGTACTGAAATTAAATAAATCAAATTTAGTTTAACATATGAGGCACGTCAATAGGTTACCACCAGAGCCCGCCCAGGGCACTGCAGTTTGAACAAACACCTTGCTAGAATGAACCTTTTTGAAACTTTAAGATGTGATTCTGCAGTATAGATGAGGAAACACATAAACACATTATATGTGGATGTGACGTTTTACACAATAAAAGGAGCCTCGTTTCCGGGGATCACTGGTTAAACCTAAGGATGTTCAAGAACTCGCTTTCTACCAAATAACCCGATACTTTATGCATCTGGACTTGAAAGAAGAGATCTTTTCACGGGGATCCATCACGATACATCTTAACAAGCTGCAGTGACGTCAGAAGCTTTCATAATGCATAGCACTGACCCTTACCTCTATGAAAAAGAGTAAGAATAGGCACGTCAACGACTCTGATTTGCTAGGGGACACCATAATCGATCTTCGGGAGCTGTTAAATAGTGTGGATGCATTTGACGAACAACTATGTCCAACAGTTGCCTGTGTAACAAAATGTATAATATTTGGCTTACTTGACTACTCGGCGTTTTCTCGCTAAAGAGGTGGGTAACATTGAAATAGTAGACCAATTTAAGTATTTTGGTAGCGTTCTAACAGAGACCTTTGATCCAAACTGATTCAACTGAAATTGTGGCAGCTAGAGCCGCTTTTATCAAAATGGAATCCCTCTTGTGCAGCGATAGTACTAAACTTGAAAATAAGACAAAAATGAAAAACAGTTATGTGTGGTTTGTATTGTTGTATGGCTGAGAGACTTGGACTCCAAAGGTTAATACTGTAAACAAGCTGGAATCTTTTGAGATGTGGTTACATCGCAAGATGCTTAAGATTCTTGGACAGACCCGATAGTGAACCCAGAAGTTTTAAATTGAGCTAAAACGATGATAAAACTCTTAACAACCATTAAAGTTTAAAAAAAATATATCTGGGGTAAAAAATGCACGGATAATCCAACCACTTGCTCCATTTGATTTTTTAGGGCAAGATTGAGGTTCGCCGAGTGGCTGGAAGAAGGCAAACGTTCTGGCTGCGTAGCATTCGAGACTGGACTGCAGAGAAGATTTTACGGGCAGCACAGGACACAGAGATCTTCGCCAGAATGATTGTCATCTATAGGGATACCTGACAGGGCACTTAGAGAAGAAAGAGACACATTTTTTTATAAAAAATATTTTGGTTTATACATCTTTGTCCGGACGAACAAAAACAAAGGTTATTTTTTGATTCAAAACCTTGAAATTAATTAAAAACGTGTGTCAAATCAAAGGCAAAGAAATTTGTGTTCCCCAGGGTTATTTACTATCTTTTGCGTAATATATTATGCGCCAAGTAAGTAAAATTTTATCAAAAAGGCGTTCTAATAACAAAAAATATAGTTAAATTACTAAAACGTATTGTTTAATTAATGTTTAAAAAAACCTTATTGAATTTTTGAAACGTGTTATTTTCAGATTTCAGTATACCTAAAACTAATATAACCTAATAGATTATGGAAATGGAGAAAAACCATTTCAAGATTATTGACCACGAAGTTAGCTACAGATTACCACAATACGACGGGCCGTAAGTACTTGGGTTGAGAATTGCGAGCGCAATCCAAAACAGTCCATTACACGTTTGTTTTTAAACTCAAGACCAAAATAAAACGAAAAAAAAAATTTGAACTCTTTTTTGTTCAATGTAATAAAGCTTAAGGGCTTCTCTAGGGGT
Source organism: Micrasema longulum (assembly GCF_059751315.1). Lineage (NCBI taxonomy): Eukaryota > Metazoa > Arthropoda > Insecta > Trichoptera > Brachycentridae > Micrasema > Micrasema longulum. The sequence goes on from NW_028278042.1 coordinate 212,782, forward strand.
AATAAATCTGAGCAGAAAGTCAAGTTTTCTTGACAACCATAATATTTTAGTACAAACATATAGCATAGGTCAGAAAAATTTCCCCATACTTTACCATTAAAATGTTTTAAGGACTAGTCATGTCATGTCTCGTCTGGTAAGGTTCGTCATCATGCTTTTAACATAATTAATATATTACAACAGAGATGAAAAACATTTAAGAGAAGGTAATATAGAAGTCTAGGCATCTACAGGGCTTATGACCCGTCAATGGCTGGTTTAAGTGGCCACTTTATACACTGTGTAACATTCACCATTCTGCCTATATTTGAACATCTATATTCCTTCAATTCTTTCATCTGTTGATGTTTGTGAAGTTAAAGAGCTGAAACCTTTATTTATGCGGGTGAGATTCATCTAATTGAATTACTAGGCAACGCCTGAAAATATTATTTTTTCAATTTCTATACTTCTTCATGGACCAGGTAATTTATCAACAATATTTTGAGTTTGTCCACATTTTTGTAGACAAGGACTGGATTCAACTCCCTGGGGAGCTGTTTATATTAACATATTAACATCGTATTACAACAGAGATGAAGAACATTTAAGAGAAGGCAATGTATAAGTCTTTTAAGTCTTTAAGTATTTTAACATAAGCTTGGTACATCATTGATTTTGAAAACTTCTTAGGGAGAGAAATTTGATGCAGTATAAAAAATATTGTTTATTTTTTATTTATTTTACATTTTTTTTGCACCACAACAGGCCAGGAGGCCTAATTACAGTGGTGAATTACATTACAGAAAATCTTTTTTTTTTGTGTTCTCACCGGGAATCGAACCCGGAACCTTTCGTGCGTGAGTCAAACGTCTTGACCACTACACCACGGAGGCCGCCAATTCATTATTCGTCAGTAGTCGATCTTGCAAAAGTATAATAATTAAATTATAAATAATTACCTGGAGACAGGTGACGTTGGCGCAGAAAAATGGGGCGAACTTCCCTCCGCAGCGCGCCCCCTGGCATTCGTCACACATCTGGTCGTCTAGGACGTATGGCTTGACCTATTCAATCAAAATCAGTTTTCAAAATGCATCATTTAGATGTTTTTCAACTCTCAAAAGACTGTGTCAAAAAAATCGTTTAGAAGCAGTGCTGAAACGCTTGTTATATTTAGCAAAAAGCAGTTGTCTAAAATACAAGTATTTGACAACTAAATCTGATAATTTTTTTAATATTTTTTATTTTATTTTATTTTTTATTTATTGGGGATATCAACAGTAATACATTTAACAAAAATACAACAAATAAAATATACAGAGAATAAAACCAATGACAGATATCCACAGAAATTCATTAAATACACGTACAATACATACTAGTGTGTTTGTGTGAGTGTAAGTGAGTGAGAGGGTGGGTGTTAAATTGGAATGAGGGTGGACATGTGTGTAAATATTGCACAAGTGTCAAGTGTCGAAAATACAAATTTATTTAAAATATTAAGAATCAGAGATAAAATATAATAAAATAAGATAAGATAAAATAAGACTTTATTATTGAAACTAAGTATAAGACAAAAAAGTATGTTTTAAGACGCGCATTTTAAATGTTATTTTTTTACAATCAAATGGATCAATAAGGGGAAAGTTCAAATTATATTCACTAACAAAACGTATAAGTGGAGAGTTCTGGGCATAGTTCGTACGAACTGCTGGCAGATGAAATAGAGAGCTCGACGTGTGACGGGTGCGGTAGCCGGGGACATTTAATGATAGCTCCGACAAAAGAGCCGAACTATCGTCCACTAAGTATGTCATAAAGCACCCCCATGTCCAACAGTAGACGGAAAGGAATTTAAGCATACTGTAGCAAAATACGACTTATAATATGAAATTTCAATTATTTAAACAAATAAAAGAGAAATATAAAGTCTCGTATTCTATTAAGACTCATATAGCATTATAGCCACACAAAGGTTGAAGATTTTTTTTTACATTTCTACGATTTACCCAAATGCTTTAATTTTGGAGTTTCGAATTTCCCCTTTAGACGTAAAAAACAGTTAAAAAATTATAAACAAGTCGTGGGCAGGATTCGAACTTTGGAACTTTTGATCTGGACTATAAAGCGTCTCAACTCATTCACAATATATTCGTGCGGAGTAGACTTGAGAGTCACACGATGATTTGGGGACCATGTGAGTTCAATTACTCTCTAATGATAGAAATTTTGGTACAAATTCCATTTGACGGAGATCGGATATAAACCATGGCTCTCTCCCACTGAGTTTCTCTGGGTACGCTTGGTTTCAACAGTTCACAGGCCAGAAGAGATGTGTATCTAACTGCGCATTTATTTCCATTGTTGCGAGGTATCGTTGGCAATCCTGAAATTATGCGAAGCATTAGTTATATCCACCTGAGACGACACCATAAAAAATTGAGTCCCAGTCAGTGAAAATTCAGTGAAAATTCACTTCCCTGTTTCCCTCAATCCAATAAAGTTCATATTATGCACGTTTCAATTGTCTTCTTGAAACCAGACTACAAAGAGCTTATTCGAGAAACTTTTTTCGTTCGGCGACAAGTAATTTTTCCTTGTATGTGGGCATCTCCAAGGAGACTGCTTATGTGTTGGGCAAGCTGTATTCTAAGATACATCTTTGATGTGTTTACCCATTAATTGGTGTATCATACAGATATGAACAAACATCTATTGATCAATATACCTCAACTCAATATTATTTTTGGTATGTGTATATATATTTACATATTTATACTTAACCTCAATATCAAATACATAGATGGCGCTCCAAACGCGCTAGCGAAAGCTTTCCTTGTTTCATGACATATATACAAAAACCAAAAAATGTCACCGATCTGGATATTCGCTAATAAGCGGAATGGGGAATGTTGTAGAATTCTACATAAAAAGTGGCCATTTGAACCCAACCTATGACAGGTCAACGCTCGAATATCCATAATCTTGAAACAAAAATTCTACCCATCTCTGTAGTGATATAAATAATAATATACCTCAACTCGCTTGTCGATGTCACCATGTTGTAACTGCACAAATCTAGCTGAAATTGCAGCTATGTAGCTCTGTTGGTTGCTGAATGCGACTCTCCCGGCACCCTGAAACAAATTTAATTATTAACCAAACAACACTATCAAAACTTATAATTAGAAATCAAACACTGATTTGAGTCTACTGAATACTTTATTTTATTTTTACAAATATAAACATATAAAAATAAAACTTGATATGATAATACATTTATGTTTATATAAATTTTCTCATAATATTTCAATCATGTTTTAAAATTAAAATGAACAGCAACCTGTTATAATATTATTGATATTTTTTCGACAACAATTATCTAAATTTACAAAACTATAAGGATTCATTAATTATCTCACAATACATACTTGTATGTCAATAAATACTTACTTTGTTATATTTTCCCCGAAATTCAAATATAAATACCTAAATTCCCCATTACCTATTAAACACTTATCCTCACCCTTAACCATCGGTTTTTCCCTCAATTATGATTAATGTACATGCTATAGTTCATAAGATTATTTTTATTTTCTACTTAAGTACCTTGAATTATATAACTATATAAGGACATTCAATCCAAATAATCTTCACATTGCACAATAAGTTTTTCTGGGTTATTATGCCGTGTGTCGTTCGTACTCTCTACCGACGTTTCGGATCGCGTTACAGCGTCCATCATCAGGGTTGATGTTGAAACATCAACTGATGATGGACGCTGTAACGCGATCCGAAACGTCGGTAGAGAGTACGAACGACACACGGCATAATAACCCAGAAAAACTTATTGTGCATCTTAACGGCCGTGAAAATCTAAGAAGTTTAATCTTCACATTCGTTTGAAAATGCCCTAATAAGGCGAAACAGTTGTCACGAAGTTTTATTTTTATATGTTTATATTTGTAAAAATAAAATGAAGTATTCAGTAGACTCAGATCAGTGTTTGATTTCTAATTATAAGTTTAAATATGGAGTTCTACAAAATAAACACCAAATCAATCAATAACACTATCAAAGATTATCTTTGTCTCCCAGTTTCAATCAAAGGTTAACATATTACAACAGAGATGAAGAACATTTAAGAGAAGGTCATTTAGAAGTCTAGATCTACAGGGCTTATGACCTGTCAATGGCTGGTTTAAGTGGCCACTTTACACACTGTGTAACATTCACCATTCTGCCTATATTTGAACAACTATATTTCTTCAATTCTTTCATCTGTTCATGTTTGTGAAGTTAAAGAGCTGAAACCTTTATTAATGCGAGTGAGATTCATCTAATTGAATTATTTCACCTGAAGTAATGAAGATTTTAATGCCTACGAACACGCACAGCGCAAAGATCTATATTTCTCTGAAAACCGCAACTAAATCGGTTAAGCCGTTTAGGAGTACGGTGACTTTTTCACGTACAGAGGAATCATATATATAAAGATGCGTTCTGTTTATTTAAAATATTTGTCAATTATTATTCCCAAATATTGTATATGGTGTACTGATTCAAGTATTTCAGATACATCTTAAAATTAAGCCATACCGTATATAATATGCTGCTATTACAAAAACATGATTTATTTGCAGTATTTATTTTATTTTAAATTTGAATTTATTTTAAAAAGGCGTCTATCTGTTCGTTTCATGCTTATCCAAAACCTCGAACCTACTTTAAACTGTACCAAAGAATTAATGTTTTGTAATTCCTTAGGTAAGAGATTGAAGGATCTCTGACCAACATGTAAAGAATGTCTCTGTGCGAACTTAGTTCTGCATCCTGGAACTGACAGTAAACTATCAGATCTATTGCTAATTCAATTAAAATTATTACTAAATAATCCCCTTTTTCTTTAAACATATTTCAGAAACTGAAATATATATAATTTTCTAAAACTAAGGACTCCACTCTCTACGTATAGTTCATTACTAATAAACAGTCCATGTTTTTTGTACATGATCTTAATTTTACTTTTCTGTGCAATTTCAATTGAGCGACTTTGCACGTCCGAGACTCCTCCCCATCCTATGATACCATTTTCGATTGAATATTGAATTAAAGCGTAGTATAATAATCTACATCTCAACTTAAGTAAGTGCAATGCTATGAGATTTTTTCGTCTGGAAAATCCAATCATAAAGACTAATCACTGAACGATGAAATATTATCATCTGTGTCTAATATACGAGATTTAGGTATTATGCTTGACACTAAACTTTCTTTTACAACGCATATTGAACATGCAATCCTTAAAACTCCATGGATTTATTAAAAGAAGCACAACTGCTTTTAAAAATACCAATACCCTTAAAACTCTCTTCTGTTCCCTAGTTCGCCCGCACCTAGAGTATTCCTCTGTTATCTGGTCTCCGTATTATGATGTTCACATCAAGAATATTGAATCAGTTCAACGTCGATTTTTGAGAAAGATAGGCAAGAATTTGGGCTAATCCAGAAATCAATATAAGTAAAATGAGTAAAAAACTAGCTAAAATATATATTTTCTTCAAGATCGTTGAAATAAATCCGACCTTCTAGTCCTATTCAAATTTCTACACTCCTTTTTTGATGCGCCTGAACTGCTGAGCTCGATAAAATTAAATATCCCAACTAGAAACCTCAGACAAAACTCAATCTTTCATACAGATAACCATAGAACTAACTATGGTTTTCATTCCCCTACTCCCAAAATTCTCAGGTCTGCCAACAAACATACCAGTCTTGATTTCTTTGATAACATGTTGTCTTCTTTCAAACGATCACTGAATCAAATTCAATTATAAACACCTCTCTCCCGTTTCCACTCCCACCGAGTCTACTTTATACCATTGTGCCTTTCTACTTTCTTTTATAATAATTTTCTATGTATGAATATGTCCTCAAAATTTCCCACTAGGCGTTTATATAAATACATAGATAAATATAACATTTTTAATTTTTCATTCCCTTAACGTAACAGACAATCGAGATACGCTGAATTTGGTTTACAAACGCAGACTCCTATGTCCGACTGGGCGCAGAAAGAGGTATGATGATGATAAAATACTATTGCCCATACCTTGGGATATTTGAGTTCAGGATCCGTATCAATCCCCGCATAGCACACTCCCCCGTACAGCCTGTCCATGATGGTGGCCAGCTCCGCCGCCTTGAGGGGGCGCGGCACTCCGCCCACGAAGACGGTCTTGCGCGGGTCCAGCGGCATGCTGGCGTCCAGCACGAAGTCCGCGTCCCCGAGCCGCCAAGGTCGGATCTGGACCGGCTTGTCCTTGATGGTCGGCGAGGACACGCAGAGATACAGCTTCTCCTCGTCCGTGATGCAGGCGTCCATCAGTCTCTGCACGGAGCATTCGTCCTAAAAACAGAAAGATATATCATTGCTACAATAAAAGCTGTGTTTACAGTATAGGACGGGTGGGCGTGAATTGATTTGAGGTTAAATGAGAAAGATGGATGTTCAATTTATTTATTAAGTGGTTACACACAAGTTACATCCTATTATTTCGTACAGAAGGAATTTAAGGAAGGCGGGAAGCTGGTGGCCGGGCGACACAAAACGCCAAGATAAAATAATGTAATGTGCTCTCCCGATCCACAGCGTTTAATATCTAGTCCGAGTTGACGTTGTAGCGGACTACGCTTTCGGACCTGTCAACCTCATGGCTTTGGTGTTGCTCGCCACAACATGAAATATATAATTTACCTTCTGAGCCATCCTTAAGACGATATTAGGTCAGGGGACAATATGCATTGGTTTCCGGTAACACCCAGTATATCATTTTCAGTTTAAATTTAAGTAATCTAATTTTTATGGCGATTGTTTTGCCGCATTTCAATCACTGTTCTAGTTTACTCTTTCTTAGTCCAAAAAATCAATATAATATCATACAAAAAGCTCACCACCAAAAATTCGACAGCATGATATCGTTGAATCGTTGAAACCTAATAAAGTAGACTCTTTTAACCTACCCTCCAAAATTAAGCTTAACTCTGTGTGTGGCTGTGATGTCACACTAGTTGACACAGGACACAAGACATTATATATCTCTCTTAGTTTTTTAAATGATAAACTCGCATTTTTTGTAATCTTCAAATGGACATTTTCACACCGGATTTGAAAAGTAAAATTTGTATAACTGTAATGGATGTTAATACTAAAAATATTTGTCCTTGCTATGCGAAGAATGAATGTCAGCTAATTCAGCAACACATCTGTATAAGAGAGAGCACGAAGATAAAACTCATAACAAAGAAGACATAGACGCTATTCTGTGGCGGGTGTTCTGTAAAACAGATTCAGTCTTCAGTTGGTTGATGACAGTGTATTTATGATTTTTAATTTCTTTGGCTAAAACAGGGCTAATTTATACGTTTATTTGCATAAATTATGGAAAAAGAATTAATAAACAGTATGTATCCATGTTTTTTTTGTTGTTTCAAATGTCTAAACTTCAGAATATTCTGTATTTTACTAGTGGTAACACGATGTTACATCACCGCGATTTAAGGGATTATTTACCACAGTCTTTTAAGAGTTTATGTCCCAAAAAATGTCGAAACTATGCACAACACTCTTTCATCCATCGATCTTGCTCAAACAATAATGCGGGCAATATAATGAACGGAGCACTAAGCATAGTAATTTCGAATAAAAATATGTCAATCGACGCTAAACTGGCAGTGGATAACGGAGTTTTAGTCAGAGCACTTATGTATGGAAGTGAAACATGAAACTTGAAGAGGAAAGATAAAAACCGAGAAAACACGGTTGACATGCGATCTCTTAGACAAATTTGTGGGAAATCAATAAAGTTACGAACGGGGTTACGAATAATGAAATCAGGCGAGAGTGTAAATCCAAGTCAGGTATAACTGATAAGATTATGAAAGGGTCTTTGAGATGGTTTGGTCATGATGAACAAATGGACGACAAAATAATAGTAAAACAAGTATATATGGCAAAAAAAAACTATAGCGTGGGATGAGGACGACCAAGGAAGACGTGGCATTATCAGATAAACTCAAAATCTTAAGTCTGGTCATGCCAAAATAAAGCAGAGCCAAAGGGCATGTATGAATGTGGAAAAAACTATAAATGTATGCCAGGGTAGGTGGTTCCGCCACATTAACTCTATGCGTACACACCCATATATATAGAACATTTGCTGGGATGAGGCGTACTGAGCCTTGGTTAAGATGTTGCATTTTGCCTACCGTGGGTGGCGATATGGTAACAACTGAACTGGGCGTGTGTACATGTGATTTTTGTACTCTCACCACGATCGCAAATAAAATGTTTTGCAATCAATGACTAATAAATCCACTGTGTTGTGTAATTCGCCAAGTGCCCCTCCTTCCTGACCACCACATCGGATCTGATCTTGACTGCCGCGACAGAAATACCAGACAATACTTAAGATGCCAGAACCCAGAATAAGGTGGGTGATTGCAGTCATTGTATTTAGGGTTCTGTAGCGAAGTAAATAAAGGATAACGCATACCGCGAACCAGCAATTCGAGCGTTCAGGTGAACATTGCTAACGGGCAAGTGGCGCGATCAAAAGGCGTGTGTGGCTGTCTATTTTCTCTTCCTACCCTAACGAAGAAATGGCTTGATGGTAGTAGTAGAAGTAGTTTTAAAAGGTATCTTACTTGAAAAAGAAGGAATGCATATCCTTTGGGTGGGAAATAACTTTTGCTCTCTGCTTTATGAGGCCAATCAACTACCAGTGCGCCGAAACGTCGGAAAGACGAAGTTATTTCATCTAAAACATAAAAAACAACAGTTATTAGGAGTTTTGAAGACGGGTATCTGAGTCTGAAAGAATAAAGAACATCTACTCATAAAAAAAACTGTTAAAAACGCATGGAATTGTAGCGGAGAGCGAAGAACTGGACTAAACATTGTCAGGGGACTGTGAAATATTTTAGTGTTAAAACATAATGTTCAAATAAATATTTCATGTCAACCATGTCGGGAATCAAACCCGAGACCTCTTGCGCGGTAGGCAAACACGCCGACCACTACATTACAATCTTCTGGTAGGTGGCACGATCAAAAATAAAAAAAACGACTTGGCTTACCTTCGTCAATGTCCGGCGGTAGTCCGCCTACGAACACTTTTCTTGAAAATCTTTCTCCGCCAGGCTCGGATCCCCCGCTGGTGGGAGACGAACGGGCTGGAGACCCAGATACCATTCCAGAAAGACCTGAAACACAGACTCATTTTCAAAAACTTAATCATCTTGCTCAATACTGAGCGGCGAAGTTTTTTAAATATATATTTGGACCCCTGTATTTAGTAGCCTTACGTGTCATGTACACGGTTGAGGTACTCGGAAAAAATAGTTTTTGTTTGTCTTGGAAATGGGATGTTCGATCACTGATTTTGGTTTATTACCTTTATGAGTCCAATCACCATTGTTGCAAAGTTCAAGAACAATGGCGCGTGATAACTACTTTTCACGACAGTGGGATATCTGTTAAGCTAGGGTTTCCTAGGACAGCGGTGCCCGTATCTTAACGGTCGTATTGAACGGTGATGCGGTGGACAGCCGTCGTAACAGTGACTAGAGAGTGGTTTCCTAGGAAAACGGTTTTGATAGCATTTATTAACACCGTTTTCCTAGGAAACCACTCTCTAGTCACCGTTACGACAGCTGTCCAATGCATCGCCGTTCACTACGGCCGTTAAAATACGGGCACCGCTGTCCTAGGAAACCCTAGCTTTAAGGATATTTTATCTTTCCTGCATTCTGCTTCAAGATTATGGCGTTGTAAACTAAAAAATGGACACTGAAATAACCGATGATCGATACTCTGCGAAGAAATATCATCGCATGGACAATAGTCATCATTCCTTAATTTAAACCTATAAAGGTAACTTCTCATAGCTCCGTGTCCGGTAAAAATTTGGGTCGTTTCAAAAGTACTTTGGTGATGACGACGGAAGTTTGCGGCATCAGCCAGCGTTGGGAAAAACATTTGAGTGATTTTACCCATAGAAGAAGCGCGGTAATGATCTTCCCAACGCTGCACAGTGTTTCGTTTCATACAAGCTAGAAACTAAAAATTCTGAATGTACTTTTAACTCACGTATGCGATTCATTTAATCCTAAAAAGAGGTTTTTTTTATTAAATATGTAATAATAATTCGTTTTAAAAAAAATATGTCACATTTTGTTATTTCATAAACGAAATAAATTTTCTGGAAATTGATATCTGCATCCAATAATGTATTTAAGGATCATAAATAATTGAAATTATTACTTTAATTCTATTGACTGATAAATCGGTCAACCTATAAAATAAATCATTGAAAATTATATTAGATACTTAGGCATAAAATAAAGATTTCACCCGAGAGAACTAATCTGTCTTCACTTGTTTTGTCAGAATAACCATTTTACAGCTGATTTTATTATGTTAAACATGACAACTGAAAGGGTTTAAATAAACTTAAAAGTTTGACATTGTAAGGAACACAGAAGTGAGGCAACGGACACAGCAACCCTTGGTATCTACTGTCATCCAAGGCGTTTTGGCTGGCAAGGCCATGTACTACGTATGCCTTCCGAGAGCCTTAACCATGCTTGCCTATGTTACAAAGCATCAGGTTCTCGGCGTCCTGGTCGTCCACTGTTGACAATTTGTGGGCAGTTTGCGTCAGAGTTGCGGTACGTGGACTTAACTTGGGAGGATGTACGGGAGGTCGATCGCTTGGCCGGAGGCAGATTATGGAATCCATATGCTCCACATAGGGAGCGGATATGGTATGATGATGATAAAACTTAAAGGTTTTTAAATAAAACATTTGTTATAAGTGATTTTCAAATAGATGTATTTTGAGAAATATAAAAAGAGCATGTAATGTAGATAAGCCAAAGGAATAAAATTCTTGTCGAGAAACTCTATTAATACTAATAGAGTTCATTTCACTGGGTTTGGCGCCACAAATATAACAGGACATGGTTGACTTATTTTCAGCCAAAACGTTGCAAATTTTACCATCTACCATTATTAAAAGCATTTTAAATTTTATGGACAATACTACACCTCCAATATTAACATTAAAATTTTCAAGTTTTTCAATTGCATCTTGAAGTTTTTCGATTTCAGACTTAGTAAGAATATCAGTTTCTTCGGCGAAAATAAATTTAATAGGACGACAATAAGAGGTTGAGGAAGGGCTTAAATTTTGCCAAATTACTATATTAGGGTCATCATTAAGCCTTAGTTGTATTGGAACGAATGACATAATAAATAAAAATTCATCTATTGCATGCTCTGTGTGAAATTTCTGTTTATAATTATTATGTCCCGAGCTTCCATCTCCACCCCACTTGCATATAAGAGTCAGTACAGAACCTGAAGGAACTCTTTCTTTTAAGACTTCTGATTCTACATTTAGCAATCGTTCCACCGTATGATTTAAAATCACTTGTAGCTGGATTTCTGCACTAGTTTCCGTTATTTTGACAAATTCCTCGCTCAGGCAACATGCTTTTTTTGTTTTTCTTAAACTATAAAATGCCGGATATATTTTGTGGTCGGTTTTTATGGCACTTTTACGCATAACTTTGTAGGAATGCGAAGATAATTTACAGTCAACGTATTAACTTAGCGCTTCCTCAATTATCAATGCCCGCTGTTTGTTTACTTGTTGACGTTCCCTACGTATTTTTGCTACTTCATTGGGAGTAGCTTTCAAAATTTTCTTTAGGAGATCGGCAACTGTGCGTTTTCCTGATGCTCGAATAGATACCTGCGTGGCAAACGAAAGTTCTTCAGATGTCTTCGTACTCACTAAATCACGCACTTTTGTCCTTTTGCACTGATCACTGCATGCCCCAAAATCCTTTGCGGGCCTTCCAGTAGACGTAGATGGTTCATTCATGTCTACTGAAGGACTTTGTCGAAAGTTTTCATATATCAAAATATTTTCACTACCGTCGAGCCATTCAAATTTTTTATTAACAAATCTATCTAGTTTACAGCCAGATTCGGTCCATTTTCTGCTTATATTTAAACAAATAAGCTTAATTTGATTTTTTAACAGTTTTTCACCACTTGCACCGAGTTCACCGACTTCAAATTTACTAACAATAATATTTAACACTCCTTGAAGCCTTTCTTTCTTCGTCAAACTCTTCCACATCACGTACAATTCTTGCCTGGAAATCTCGTATCTGGTACCCGTAAAATAACAAAATAAGATAGATGCAACTTCGTGCGGTAAAATATCGAAACTGTAATGAATTGACAATAAATTGGTCTATTGAAAAATAAAAATAATATTTTGCTACTTTGATATACTCTCCGAGATAAATTCTCGAGAAGTTAGAAATTGATATTTTTTTAACTACTGAAAAATACATAAGTTAAATTATTGTTTTTTTAAATACCTGAATGAAATACATTAAAATATTAGAAAAAAAACCATACAACATACCTTCCAAAAAAGCTTCCATTTTTTTTTAAATCGAAATAAAAAACTTTAAACTTGATAAACAACCTTTACACGTCGGACGCCAAAATGCAAATAAATGTAATTAGGCTTTCAAAAACCAATTATCCGACTTTCATATTCTGGTATGAATCACCCTAAGCATTAATCACCCCAGTTAGGCTTACAATCGTCACACTAACTATCTGGTAATGCCCCCATGACGTCATCGTTTAAGAATTCAAAAGTGACTTTTTATCTTGTAGCTTGTATGGCTCAAAACACTGTGCGCTGCTGCGTATTTTGTTTGATAGGGCGTTTAGCAAAGCTAAGGGGAAATTTTGATAAGAAAGGTGACGTTCATTTACAAGTTGCGGCTCTTGCTCGTTCATCTGCTCTCTCATTTTCTAGAGCGGCGAGGTTAGTTGGAATGTCAGGCATTGGGTGACTGATAAGCCTCCATACCGGGGTCAAGTTAAAGACAGCGTTTAAGAGGACCCCATCATTTGATCGTTCATTTTTTAAAAGAGTGACATTTGGCTCACCTATTTTCAACTGTACCTGCTACCAGCGGCGAATCGTCAAAATAAGTGATTATGCACAGCTTACTATTATATTTAAATTTCGATAATAATGTTTTAGAGTAAGCAGGTTTATTGGAAAATTAATAAAATAACTGTTATTTATTATAAATCATCACCACCGTTCATATTTTCATAAAAAAAATATTTATAAAGTGCGCCCAGCGTCCAGCCCGTTCCCAGTAAACGACAAAACTAGCCAATTACCTCAGCTTATTCTTCCATACAAAAAAGTACACTGTATTTTGCGTTTTTAACCCAAGTCGGCTTTTTAAGTACTAAAATGAACTTGCAGATAACGATATTTGAAGATTCTCTATTTAGAAACATTTTTTCCGAAGGACTATTTTTCTTTGATAGGATACCGTTGACATATTATGTATCACATAGGACATGTGGCGTTTGCGGTGGCCATTTTTAGCATTATTTTTTTTTCAAATCGGCCAGTGCTCAAGTGTTTACAGTACTGTCAATGACAGATCATAATGGAAATAACTGCCGAGTGTCATTGTGGTATATGTAAATAAACAATTGTACAAGTATCGTATTTAAATAGCATAGAATAAAGCTACGTATATTGCGTGGTTAATAACAATAGTTGCTTGAGTTAATTTTCACAGAACCACAGAAATTTATTTTATTACTTACATGTAATGTACTTGTATGTTTGTAGGTACCTACAAATTAATGATCATTTTTTGTAGATTACCTATAAAATTAGTTAAAGTTAAAGTTACCTATAAAGTTAGACGAGGACGACCAAGGAAGACGTGGCATGATCAGATAAACCAAAATCTTAAGTCTGGTCATGTCAAAAGCAGACAGAACCGAAGGGCATGTATGACAAGATGTATGAATGTGGAAGAGGCTAGGAGTGTATGCCAGGATAGACGTGTGTGGCGGTCCATTCTCTCTGCCTACCCCTACGGGGAAATGGCGTGATGGTAGTAGTAGTAGTAACCTATAAAATAAATCACGGCTCGCTACTGCCTGCTACTGGAGTTGTTTTTTGAAACATCAACGGTCTCAAATAGATCCATTTTCTTAGGCACCGCTGCTGGCTGTCCAGCACTCCAATGTGAGTTGCAATATTTTAGACGAATTATTTTAAACAGACAAAGACAACCTCTTCTGGCTCTTGCTGGAGCATATAAAACATGCTCGATGGATGCACTCCCGGCTCTAACTGGCTTGTCTCCTTCGGATCTGGAGGCCCAGCGACGACCCCAACAGGTAGAGATTCAGATTTTCTTCGTAGTCTCAATCCTGAGGATTGGTTTGCAGCAAAGTCTTGCATCTCTTCCTCCATTGGTCTCTATTCTCTGCAACCCTCTTCAGTTTGACACATGAGGCGCAGTTTAAATCTTCGCACACCTGCTTCAAATATTCCCATCGGGCACCCTCTGTTATTTGTCCCCTCAGCCATACCCTCTATGATGTCGTGCAGGAGACCCTCATGGCGTATAATGTGGCGATCCATCGAGCTCGCCTCTCTGAGATGGTTTTGATTAGGTGCCTCCCTTCTTCGATTCTGCTGAGAACCTCGTCATTAGTGATGTGGTTTCTCCAAGAAAATCCTAATATTTTTCTGTAGCACCACATCTCGAAGGCCTCTAGTCTTTTTTTATCTCTTTCGGTGAGACACCACATCTCACAACCGTACATCAATATGCTCCATACATATGTCCTGGCAAGTTGCTTGCGGAGTTATAGATTTATATTATTCGACTCAAAAATCTTTCATTTGTTGTTAAAGGTTTAGTGTTAAAATAAATCAATATTTTACCTGCAGATGGATGGTCTCCTCCCCCTGACTCTCCCGCCGCTCCTGCCCCCTGTCCGCCCTGCTCGTCGAGTCCTAAGAAATACGGGTACTTAACTGAAAAAAAAACATCATAATTATGTTCTTTATAAGCTCTTTATTGTACCATTTGTAATACAATTTACAAGTTTTAAACAATTATTTTTTTCATACTTACGCACCCACACACACGCACCCTCTCTATCATTCATTCCCACACGCACATGTATCCTCTCCCTCATTCATTCAAATTAAAATATTTACACAAACTTGCGACTTAATTCAAAGTTGGTAGTAAATAATAAAAAAAACGAACGTTTTCGAGAAACTTGTAGTATAAATAAATGCTCCAATTTGTACCGCGTGTAAGAAAATATTTTTTATATCCAGTACCTTTCCAGTAATTTCCTTCGAGTACCTATTAGAAAACTCTAAAATTGATGTAGTTAAGTCCATCAGAGATTTAGGAGTTGTTTTGGACTATAAACTGACATACAACGAGCATATAGATAATACAGTCAATAAATCACATAAATTACTTGGCTTCATTAACAGAATATCCTCTGATTTTACTAATGTCCGTACAATCAAAACTCTTTATTGCTCAACTGTTCGCCCTCTTCTAGAATATGCCTCCGTGGTCTGATCTCCATTTTCAATCGCATAAATCACATTGAATCAGTCCAACATCGCTTGCTTCGAAAAATACCGTGGATGCTTGGACTAGAGAGAGATAATTATTCTTATGCTGAAACAGAGTCAATGTTAAATATTTCTGGTCTACAAAAACGTAGAACTAATATTGAATCCATATATATGTTCGGCATACTAAATGGTACAATCGATGTTCCATCATTACTGGGACAAGTAAAATTCAATATTCCGACTCGTAGATTGAGAAACAATGAAGTACTGTCCATCGATCAGCATAGAACAAACATGGCCTTAATTCTCCAATGACCCGTCTTTGTCGTATTGTTAACTCGAGACAAGATCTGGACTTTTTTGGTTTAAGTTTACAACGATTTGGACGAGCACTAAATAAATAGTCCAGATCTTGTCTCTATGTCACTTATGTTTGGCAATGCTTCTTTTTTTAAAAAATGTTTTAAACTATTCTTTTATTGTAATATTTAAACCATATAAATTGTAAACATGGACAATATCCGTTAATAAATAAATATCCAATTTTCCTTGGCACTGAACTTCCTCACTGTATTGACATTGTTATATATATATATATATATTTTTTTTTAAATATATATTTGGACCCCTGTATTTCGTAGCCTTACGTGTTATGTACTAAGCTAAGGTACTTGGAAAAAAATCGTTTTTGTTTGTCTTGGAAATGGAATGTTCGATAACTGATTTTGGTTAATTACCTTTATGAGTCCAATCACCATTGTTGCAAAATCCAAGAACAATGGCGCATGATAACTACTTTTAACTACAGTGTGGATATCTGTTAAGGATATTCCATCTTTCCTGCATTCTGCTTCAAGATTATGGCGTTGTAAACTAAAAAATGGGCATTGAAATAACAGATGTTCGATACTCTGTGAAGAAATATCATCGCATGGACAATAGTCATCATTCCTTAATTTAAAACTATAAAGGTAATTTCTCATAGCTCCGTGTCCGGTAAAAATTTGGGTCGTTTCAAAAGTACTTTGATGATGACGACGCAGGTTTGCTGCATCAGCCAGCGTTGGGTTTCGTGATTTTACTTGTAGAAGAAGCGCGGTAATGATCCTCCCAACGCTGTTGCGTATTTTGTTTTATACAGCGCTCAAGCGCCCAACAGGGTTTACACCGTTAGACCTTAAAATTCAAGAAAGGAAGGACATTTGTAATGTCAACAAATTTGGTAAGGTGTATTCCATTCCAGATGATCGCAAGTATCAAGGAACTGCAAACTATTTCGATTTACCTCACCCGTGCAAAAGAATTCCCGAAAGTATTGATTTACTTGACAAAGATATACCTCCTTATGCTCCCAATGAAATAGCAATCTTTACGGATGGTAGCCTGCTCGATGGCAAAGTGGGAGCGGCATTCGTTCCTTTTGAGAGTGATAAAAAAATACCAGGCAGAACATTTAAATTAGATAATTTCTGCTCAGTTTTTCAGGCTGAACTACTCGCAATACGAGAAGCTCTCGAATGGTTATTAAAAAAACCACCAGAGAGATGGGTTATTGCAAAAACATTATCAGATTGTCGTTCGGGCGTTCAAGCTATAACTGATACTCGGTCGGTAAATCCATTAATTGTTGATATTCAGAGTAAAATTAAGCGTCTAAAAATAAGAGGGATGAACATTCAAATATGCTGGATAAGGGGACATGCTGGTATCGTAGGAAATGAGAGAGCGGATGAACGAGCAAGAGCCGCAACTTGTAAAAGATCGGCACCTTTATTCTCAGAATTTCCCCTTAGCTTTGCTAAACGCTGTATAAAATAAATACGCAGCAGCGTTGGGAGGATCATTACCACGCTTCTTCAACAGGTAAAATTACCAAAATCTTATAAGATATTTATTAATACATTTTGGAGAAACTCAGCTGTACAATTAAATGCTTTAATTTTTACCGTGTGTGGTGACACATTTATTTTATTTTTTATTTTATTTTATTTTATTTAGAAAACATACAGTCATACAAAATTAGTATTAAAAACAACAATTTTTTAACATAAAAAGACCAATTAAGTTTTCATAAATTAAAAAGATATAAACATTAAATGTGACAAAAAATAAAAAATAAATAAGAATTTTAAGTGAAAAAAAGATAATTGTTGACATTTGCGTTTTCCATGGAGGTAATAAATTAAAATAAATAAAAATACCGAATGTACACTCCGAGCCATCCACGCACACACATGAACGCACATATAAAACATACACAAACATATACATTACATGCGGCACATATGCATAGCATAAACCACTCAAGATGTACATTCAGCAACTATCCCAAATAATCGACCCCATGAAGAAATTTTCTGTACAATTGCAACGTGCAGTTAAAAATGTCTACATCAATACTGAGTCCGTTATAATTTCTACAGGTGCGTCTAATGAATGAATTCGAGGTATAATTGTTTTTACAAGTTGGTACATAAAAAAGGGAATTTAACCTAGTATAGCGAAGAGGACAACGGAAACCAATATTTTGTAAAAGATACGGCGAATCAACTATGTTATTGAGAATTTTGAAAAGAAAAATTAAATCATATCTAAGGCGCCTTTTTTGTAGTGATTCTATATTAAAATTGATCAAAGATGCGCCGTAATCATTTTCAATGTTACCAAAACGATATTCCAGGCTCCTTATAAATTTCTTTTGGATGTTTTCAATTTGATTAATATTTACATTATATTGAGGGGACCATACTAATGAAGCGAATTCGAGTTGACTTCGCACATAAGTACAGTAGTATTATTGGTGTCCTGTCGAAACCAGCAAACATAGGAAAGTCGGTTATTTACAAATATTTTCAAACTTATTGAAATTATTGGTAGCTTAGTTTCGTATGGAGATCGCTGTAATTATGTCAATTGGGTCGCTTGTTAACCGGGAAGTATGAGGACATGTCCTGTCTACAGTCACAAGCTATTTCAATACATTGGCCAGGACAGCTCGTGGAAGTTTTAAATAATATTTATTTAACATATTGACTATATTTATTTAATTTATTGAATTAAAAAAAGCATTTGATGGTGTATCACACAGTAAATTTGGATCAAAATTAAAAGATGAGAGAAAGGGTGGCAAAGCCATTGAATGGCTAACAAGTTACCTATTCCAACGACCTCAAATGGTAAAAATAAAATAAATATATAGTCAAATGGAGACTTGCGATTTTGGGATACCACAGGGTACGGTGATAGGTCCGCTTTTATTTATTCTCTACGTCAATGACATATTTTGTCAAAATTAAAATAAAAAATAATAACATATGCCGATGATACGTTTGTTTTAGTTGAGGGAGCTAACTGGAACTCTGTAAATTTAGTAGCGAATGACGTAGTAAATAAATTGAAATTATGGTTTGACAAAAATATGTTATCCTTAAATACGGAAAAGAAAAATCATCCCATTTTTTTATTAACAAAACAAATTAAGAATTAGTATTAAAAATAATTATTTACCTAAGCTTTAAGCAATAAAACTAAATGCGTTCTAACAATAAACAAATAGAAAATATAAAAAAACTAGTGAACATATTTTTTTTGCACTACAACAGACCCACCAGGAGGCCCGATTGCAGTGGCAAATGACACAGAACACCCAGGCTTGAGAATAATCACATTTCAAATTTTGTGTTCCCACCGGGAACCGAACCCGGAATTTTCCGCGCGCAATTCAAGCGTCTTAACCGCTAAACCACGACGGCCGTTGATGTGTTGACAGAAATGTCAGTTTTCACAAACTATATATTTTTCAAATTCGTTTTTTCATATAAATACCCATATGTAAGTTAGAAACCTTTTCAGGTTAGCAGAGACACGAACCATTTTCCCGAATTTCAATTCACCACCGCCATCTATCGACGGCGAGAAAATAGGTCAAATTTCTAACCACGTGCAAGTTCACTGACATCAAAATTGAGTGAAATATTAATTATATGCATGTCTCTCTCTAACGCGGGGGGATACGTATCCCCATATCCCGCTTCTCACTCTAAATTGGGCGCAATGCGTCCCTTGCCAACGCGTTGAAAGGAAATAAGGGTCTTCAGTGGTTTTGTCTCGTTCTAGCTCAGTACTAGAGCCGGGATACGAATACGCCTTACTAAAAAAAACTCTTTATAATTTGACGTAGATACGAATATTTTTTTACAACTTGATTTTAAAAATAGTTTAAATGATTTTAACAAAGATGGAAACGATTTAAATGAGGGAAGAAAATGCATTTTGACAGTCTTATCGGGATTTATCCTAGATTATATTCGCTTTGAAGTGGCCACTTTTTATCACTGAAGCCTTTTAAAAATATAAATGAGAAATATTTTATATTTTAATTAAATAAGGAAAGCTGACTAAATTTTTGGGGTCATTCATTGGTTGGATTCGATCATATGACGTCGAGATGACAAATCAGTAGAACATACCGAGGTAGCTAGAGACAGTTTAAAAGTTAAGTATACCGTCTCTGTATATACCGATGAAGATAACCTTTATAATCGCGGCCCCGATAACAGCCGAGGGCCACCCAGTAGCTCAATCACAAATAACTATCGACGTGCTTCAAAACCTGCTAAGCATTTGAGCGATCTCAATGAACATTGTTTAAGTATGTCCAAATGCTTGCAGACTGGCTCGATTTCCTCCTTAGGGAGTTATTCATATTAAAATTTATTTCAACAGAGAGGGAATTTTCAGGCGTTGCCTAGTAGGTGATTTGGTTCAGCGGGATGAATCTCACCCACGTGATAAAGGTTTCAACTCTTTTACTTAACAAGAGTCAACAGATGGAAGAGTTGAGGAAATGTGGATGTTCAAGCATGGGCAGAATGGTGAATGTTACACATAGTGTAAAGTGGGTAAACGCCTAGACTTCAATATTCCCTTCTCAAAAATGATATCTCTCTCTGTTGAAATAAATTTAAATAATGAACATGCTTACGCTATCGCAGGCATAAGTCGACGCGTGTGTAATCTCTAAGTCAACGCTCGTGTCAGTTTGTTTTTTGTTTTCCTCATAAATAAATACAGTTCACTGGCGAAAAATCGGCGTTTACTATAAAAAATAAAACAATATATTGCATTTGCAAAATAATAATGAGTATCTAATACAAAAAAGTGAAAATTAAATTAAAATTACTATGGCGACTGCTTTTCTTGACATTTGGCAGTCGGTTTGCCAACCGCCAGCTAAATGCAAAGAATAGCATGATAAATAATAAATAAATAAATAAAAGTGTCAGTTTTGGAATATTTTCCATATTGACGCCGGTGAAATTCAAATATGTGATTGCGCAGCAGGATTATACCTCGCGAAACGTAAATATTTTTACATTTAATATAGGTGTTCACGGATGTTCCATTGTGATAAATTTTTATCACGTCGCTCATTAGCAGGTCGATAGTTATTTGTGATTGAGCTACAGCGCTGTCGAGGTTATAATGATGGTAAAAATAGATAAAATTATGTTATAAGTACCTTCATGAATGTTATTCAGCGACTGTAGAGAGTTGGCGTTATTTGTACAATTGATGAAACCTGAAAGTAAAGAGAAATTCAAATTAATATCTCAACAAAGGCAAAGACTTCTTAAAAAAATTAAAGGATGTATCACTTATAAAAAATGTTCAACGAAATTTTTTTAAATACCTAGATTATAAAAACAATAAAACGCTTTGCACTTACAGCCAATCTGCCAAACAAAATGGATTTTTTACCCTTGACGCACAGTATCTTTTTACATAAATTATTAAATAATAAAGATGTTGAAAGAAGAGTGAATGCGGGTAACAAAATGAACGGAGCACTAAGCACACTAATTTCTAATAAAAATATGTCAATCGAAGCTAAACTGGCAGTGCACAACGGAGTTTTAGTCCCAACACTTATGTATGGAAGTGAAACTTGGAACTGGCAGAATAAGGATGAAAGCCGAGTGAACGCGGTTGAAATGCTATCTCTTAGACGAATGTGTGGGAAATCAATGTATGACAGGGTTACGAATGATGAAATCAGGCGAGAGTGTAAATCTGAGACAAGTATAATTGATAAGATTAAGAAAGGGTCTCTGAGATGGTTTGGTCACGTAGAACAAATGGACGACGAGAGAATGGTAAAACAAGTATATATGGCATAAATGAACGGCAACGTTAGACGAGGACGACCAAGGAAGACGTGGCATGATCAGATAAACCAAAATCTTAAGTCTGGTCATGTCAAAAGCAGACAGAACCGAAGGGCATGCATGACAAGATGTATGAATGTGGAAGAGGCTAGGATTGTATGCCAGGATAGATGTGTGTGGCGGTCCATTCTCTCTGCCTACCCCTACGGGAAAATGGCGTGATGGTAGTAGTAGTAGTAGTAATAAAGTAGACTCTTTTAACCTACTCTCCAAAATTAATCTCAATGTCCCATTTCGCGTGACAAGAAATAAGCATTTATTCCATCTGCCAGTCTGTAGCACTAACTATGCACAACACTCTTTCCTCTATCGTTCTTGCTCAAACTATAATGCTTTTTCTTCGTCTATTGATATTTGAGTTTTTCTACTGACATTTCTTGGTGGAACTTCATTTTTATGATAATAATCTATTGATGTATTTAATATGCCCCTTAATTTATTTAAAAATAAATTAGGACTCCTTCTTTCTGGCTGCGATACGATCCCACTTGATATTTAATGACGCTCAAACTTACACACACCAGAACACTTACTCCTACACAATTACACATAAACACACCTCTACACTTACTCTCATACATAATACACAACACATAATACACATAAACACACCCTTTTGTTGTACCACAATTTAATATGTATGATTCTTATTTAGAAACTTCGCTGGTCTGTCTTTAAACCGTATTTTTTTATATGTTATTATAAACATATCACAACAGAGATGAAGAACATTCAAGAGAAGGTAATATAGAAGTCTAGGCATCTACAGGGCTTATGACCTGTCAATGGCTGGTTTAAGTGGCCACTTTACACACTGTGTAACATTCACCATTCTGCCTATATTTGAACATCTATATTCCTTCAATTCTTTCATCTGTTGATGTTTGTGAAGTTAAAGAGCTGAAACCTTTATTTATGCAGGTGAGATTCATCTAATTGAATTATTTCACTTACATACTAGGCAACGCCTTAAAATATTTTTTTTTTAATTTCGATACTTCTTCATGGACCAGGTAATTTTTCAACAATATTTTGAGTTTGTCCAAATTTTTGTAGATAAGGACTGGATTCAACTCCCTGGGGAGCTGTTTATATTAACATATTACAACAGAGATGAAGAACATTTAAGAGAAGGTAATATAGAAGTCTAGGCATCTACAGGGCTTATGATTAGTCAATGGCTGGTTTAAGTGGCCACTTTACATACTGTGTAACATTCACCATTCTGCCTATATTTGAACATCTATATTCCTTCAATTCTTTCATCTGTTGACGTTTGTGAAGTTAAAGAGCTGAAACCTTTATTTATGCGGGTGAGATTCATCTAATTGAATTATTTCACCTACAGCTCCCCAGGGAGTTGAATCCAGTTCTTGTCTACAAAAATTTGGACAAACAAATATTGTTATATGTCATTATATCATTGCCGACTGTTTGTTCCTGTAAAATAAATAAAAAAATAATAAATAACGCTTTGGGAACGAAATAATTTTTATAATAAAATAAATAAAACAACTTTGTTTTTAACCACTAATTTATTTATTTTTTCCACCTACCGGTTTCAAAGCAAATAAGCTTTTTCGTCAAGATTTACGTTACCAATGAATTCTTTCCGATTTTATTTTTATTATATTTACTAAACACTACACGTGGAGCCAAAAAATCATTATCATTTCATTTAACTCTCTAGTATGATATTTTTAAAATGTTTTTAACTAACTAACTAACTAACTAACCATCACGCCATTTCCCCAGAGGGGTAGGCAGAGAGGATAGAACGCCACACCACTCTGTCCTGGCACACTTCCTTTGCTTCCTTCACATTCATACATCTTCTCATGCACGCACGTCGATTATTTCGACTTTTCACATGACCACTTTCAAGAATTTGTTGTACTTGATCATGCCATGTCTTTCTCGGCCTTCCTCGACTTCTACAACCAGTCACATTCGCATCATAAATCTTTTTAGCCGTTCTTTCATCATTCATTCGCTCCACATGACCGAACCATCGCAAAAGACCTTTCTTAATTTTGTCGATAATGCTTAACTCAGCCTTGCATTCTGCTCTAATTTCGACATTAGGGCACCTATCATACATTTATACACTCGTAAATAATTTATTTCAAATCTGTTCATTAGTATGTCTACAAACAATATTTTATAGATATGAAAAACTTTCATTGGACTCATACATAATATTATAATATGAATTGTTTATAATTTTTCTATAATATAATTCCACAAAACAACGTACAAAATAAAATACCTTATCATTATCATAATTTTCTTTCCGCTCCTAATGGTGCATAGGGCACTGCATTGGCACAACAGCCGCAGCGCACCTTGATCATTTTTTGTTACACGAAGATTAGATGATCAGTCTTACGCTTCAGGTACCAGACCAGGGACTGAAATATTCTGGTGTGAAAACACCCTTTTAAATCAATATTTTAAATCAACCATGTCGGGAATCGAACCCGACATTTCTTGCGTGGTAGGCAAACGTGCTGACCACCATGAGGCCACCTTTTTTACAGCCAAATTTTTTTTAAATTATTTTTTTATTTTAAAGTTTATTTTTTAACACTTACGGATTATTAAATTCATATATTTTTATTCATACTCTGTTGTTGTTCAAAATAATATTTTTCACATTTTTTGAATTTTTTGTTGCCATGAGTTTTTTTTTATTTATTTTTTTATTAAGTTTTATTCATTTTAACAAATAAGTAACATACAAAATTGTATTTTTGTTCCCGCAAAGCCGAAGCTTGTCTGCGGGTTACATTATATTTATTTTTTAAATTTATAAGTAAGTACATACATAGTTTAATAATAATTAAAGAATAAAATATATTTATACACTTAAGTTTCACTTGCTGTTTAATAATTTTTTGACTATTTTTTAAAATGAAATTAGGTTTTTTTCTTCACGATTTTCAGCTGGTATTAAATTGTACAATTTTGGTACTACACTACCCATTGTTCTGTCACCATAGTAGTTTTTCTGTCGTGGTACCATCAGCTGCTGTGCCGATACTTGTCGGGTCATGATCTGGTGGTTTATTTTGGATTTAAAATTGCAATCGAGGAAGTGATCTGTCATTATCTTATACTGACACTGTTTGTTAATTGGCAAAACGTTAACAAAATCAAATAATATTTTATTGTTGTCTTTTGCCTCATTCTTTATTTTTACAGGTACGATAATTTTTTAAATTTGTACCTGTAAGTTCAAGACTCTATCCGTATAAGATTTAAAACTTAATCCCCATATTCTTAATCCATATTGAATAATTGGGTCAACTAGCCCCAAGTAAACTAGTCTCAGCACTGGGTATGGTATGTATGGTTTTAAATGGTACATGTTAAGTAGGCAAACTCTTAGCTTATTGCAAACTGTTTTTATCTGTTCTTCCCAATTAAAAGTGGGATCTATAATAATACCTAAATACTTATATTTTGATACGTGATCTATTTTTGTGCATTTGCAGTCTTGCAGATTGATATGCAAGCATTCGTGAGTGTGTGCATATATTAACAAATCTTCTTTTGGTCTATTATATGGGGACGTAATGTGTAACGCTTTCGTTTTTTTTATATTTATTGTTAGGCTATAATCATGTGACCATCTTAAAACTTGATTAAAATCCATTGACTCATTTAATGAAAAACAACGAAGGAGAATACATTATTGACTAATTTGCTGTAATTGTTTTTATGAAACAATTTCTGTTTTTTTATTTAAAATTTAATTTATAAACCCTTATAGATTACATACATTTAAAAAAATATTTTTGCTTTTTAAAATTCATGTTTTACCGTTGATGATTATACTTTTAGCAACTTTTGTAAAGGTTGTCTGAGTCTTTTGTTTAGTTTTGTCTGGTAGTTTATTGTATAATTTCAGTCCCTAGTTTATTTGTCTCGACCTTGCCTTGTTTTAGAAAGTTATAAATGATATTTTTCTGATATTCTCGTATTATGCCCATGTGTTTAAGTGTTTAACAACTGTATTATTTTTTTTAAACGATTATTTAAGGCAGAATTAAAGAGAAATGCTACGAAATTTATATATTATAAAATTCTTGTATTTTCTTTTAACAAAAAAAAAATGTTTTTACCACACCCTTAAAAGAGTTTAAAAACATATATGTATTTTTGTATTTACATTATTACAGCTGTTTTTAGTGGTGTATAGACTGTATATTAAAATATAATTAACGAGTATATTTGTTATTTTATTTATAAATGGCAATGCCGCTATTTTATTTCAATAAATGCAACAGATAGTGCTTAAAAAATAATGAAAAGGTTAAAAATGTATAAAAATCAAACGGAACTCGCGAAGCGTATTATTCAGAGATGGACTGTACTGAAAATCGGAAAATAATTATTTAACTAGCTAGTAGCTGTCGGATATCGTAATATGCCGGAAAATTTGGCCCCCCTGGCCACGGAGGGTCTCAGACACTCGAACAAAAGGCATAATAAGCTCTGACAATTAAAAAAAAAACATGGAGACGTACTTTTGAATCATTATTTTTCTCAAATTTATACAAACGAAACAAATAAATTCAAAATCGTGAATACGCCGCTCATTTTACATGCGTGCGTCCCCCATAACTGTCAATAACCGACTGAATCTGTTTCACGCAAACACAGGTGACAGAACGCCGTCTCTGTCTGCCTTGTTATGAGTTCTATCTTCGTGCTTCTAATACAGGTATTACGCCATATTAATTCTATGTGCGCACATCTAAATATATGTCACATTTGCTATGATGAGCGTTTGGATTTATTTGCTACCTACGGGACCCTGGTTAAGGTGTTGCATTTTGCCTACCGTGGGATTGAGATTGTTCCGGGGCCAGAACAACAACTGAACTGAGCGTGTGTACATGTGATTCTATACATTCTTATATTCTCACCGCGATCGCAAAGAAGATATTTTGAAATCAATAACTATTAAATCCACTGTGTTGTGTAATTCAAAAGTGCCCCTCTTTCCTGACAACAAGATTGGATCTGATCCTGACTGCCACGCGACTGAAATACCAGACAATAAAGGCGCCAGAACCCAGAATAAGCTAGGAATTGCAGTCATTGTGTTTAGGGTTCAGTAACAAACTGAAAACAGGATTACGCATCCCGCGAACCAGCAATTTTGAGCGTGCATCTGCTAACGGGCAAGTGGCGAGAACAACAGTTTTTAGCTGTATTGGCGGACATTCATACTTCGCGTGGCAGAGATAAATATTTTTTGTATTCAAATCCAGCATAGTTATGTGGGATTAGGAAGTTGAGGGTTGGAGCTCCTACCTCAGTTAGAGATTGACAGAAGACACGAGATTGCTGTTTAAATGCGTATTTATTACATGGTGAATAGATAATGTATTGTGTCGCGCGAGTGTTACGTCGATAATGGGTTGAAGAGATTGCACTTGAACTACATTCTGGAACTGAGTGAACTGGACTAAGTGACTGAACTGAATTTGTTGGGCTAACTGACTTTGACTGCGTTCTGTGGTTTCTGTATAGACCACGTTTCTTTGTAGTTCATTTCTTCGCGGTAGGGACGATGTGAATGTACTGCAGAACGATGCTCTTAATGTGTGTGCAATACTGTTGGAGTTGCATTATACGTATGTATTGGATACTATACAAAACTATGATTTTGTTTCATCAATCATCGCACTATTTTAGATGAACTAATTTGACACGTGTGTGTGTCATCGATTATGGACTATAAACCCCACAGTTATCCAAATTTTACTTTCAGAATCCGGTGTGAAAATGTCCATTTGAAGATTACAAAAAATACAATTTCATCATTTAAATAAAGAAGAGAGATATATTAGGTATTGTATCGTTTGTAGCCTAGTGTAACATCACAGCTAAAAAGATAATAGTATGTATACAATGTCTCGCAGGAGTCTCCTGCAATGGTCTCTTCCCTTAGACAAAATCCAAACTTTCAAACACAGATTTACACGCTTACTTTACACAGACGATATTTTCCCCTGGAGTAAAGTCAAATGTTTCAAGTCTTGTATAATAATGACTAGTTTATTTTTTGTTGGATTAGTTAAAGAAAACAAAATATTTCGGACGAAAACGACTCAACTGAAAAAATCAACTTTTTGAGAAATTGCAAAAGAAGAATGTAAATTGTGACACCTTCGTATTCTTCTGCCAATTGTTTCGTATTTTTCGAAGTGAGCACCAAATTTTGAAATCAAAATTTTACCAAAGACTTTCAGCTAAGAATATATGAAAAGAAAATTAATCAATTAATATTAGTTTAAACAAGAGGTTCATTTAAGCCTCCCTCCCCGGTAATGTGTGGCTAGTACGCATTGCGTTTAAAAAAACATTTTTTTGCAACCTTGGTTGATCGATGAATAAAACATTTATGCTCCCAACTTCTTTTTTACATATTAGATTGAAGATTTTAATAGCTACAAACACGCACAGCGCAAAGATCTATATTTCTCTGAAAACCGCACGTTAATCGGTTAAGCCGTTTAGAAGTACGGTAACATCACACGTACAGAGAAATTATATATATAAAGATATTTCAATCAACATTCTATAACAGAGATGAAGAACATTTAAGATAAGGTAATATAGAAGTCTAGGCATCTACAGGGCTTATGACATGTCAATGGCTGGTTTAAGTGGCTACTTTACACACTGTGTAACATTCACCATTCTGCCTTTATTTGAACATCTATATTCCTTCAATTCTTTCATCTGTTGATGTTTGTGAAGTTAAAGAGCTGAAACCTTTATTTATGCGGGTGAGATTCATCTAATTGAATTATTTCACCTAAATACTAGGCAACGCCTGAAAATATTATTTTTTCAATTTCTATACTTCTTCATGGACCAGGTAATTTATCAACAATATTTTAGTTTGTTCAAATTTTTGTAGACAAGGACTGGATTCAACTGCCTGGGGAGCTGTTTATATCAACATTCTACAACAGAGATGAAGAACATTTAAGAGAAGATAATATAGAAGTCTAGGCATCTACAGGGCTTATGACCTGTCAATGGCTGATTTAAATCAACAGATGAAAGAATTGAAGGAATATAGATATTCAAGTATAGACAGAATGGTGAATGTTACACAGTGTGTAAAGTGGCCACGTAAACCAGCCATTGACTAATCATAAGCCCTGAAGATGCCTAGACTTCTATATTACCTTCTTTTAAATGTTCTTCATCTCTGTTGTAGAATGTTGATATAAACAGCTCCCTAGGGAGTTGAATCCAGTCCTTGTCTACAAAAATTTGAACAAACTCAAAATATTGAAGATATTTCAATATTTTTTTTTCAAATGTCTGAGCTTTAGAATATTCCGTCTTTTACTAGTGGTGACACGATGTTCCATCACTGCTCGCAAAGGGATTATTTACCACAGTTATTCAAGAATTCATTTCGCTTACGTTCGCAGTCTCCTTGAATATGCCTCCTCTGTGTGGTCTCCCCAGTATTCCATACACAAGATAAGGCTTGAAAATATTCAGAAAACATTTTTGAGACATCTCAATTGGAGATCCAGATTTACGGACCTCAACTATAAAACTTCTTGTCATAAACATAATATACTTAGTCTTGAGGATCGTCGTTTGGTATTAGATATGGGGATTTTACATGATATTCTTAATGGACGTCTTGATAGCCCTGCTCTGGTTTCTGAGTTGGCCCTTAATGTACCTGGCTACCGCACCCGTCACACGAATCTATCTCTCTTCCATGTACCTACAGTTCGCACCAACTATGCACAGAACTCTCCTCCGATTCACTTGACGCGTAATTTTAATGTATCTTTCAAAAACATAGACGTATTTAACTGCAGTAAACTCACTTTTAAAACCAAAATTAAAAAAAACTATCTTATGAAAAAAAATATGTTTACATCATAAATTTAAGTTGTTTCTATTCACTCATATCAAACACACACTCACCCTGTCCATAAACCTACTCTCACACCCATATACAATCACACACATATTCACATACCTACCAAAACCACACGCCACTTTTTTACACACGCTTCTTCACACAAAAAAAAACTCACACACATGCACTTCTATGAATTAATATCTAACTGAACTGGATTTTTATAATTGTATTTATGTGGAAAACTGATTTGGCTTAATTTTATGTTTCTTTTATAATGTTGTGTATATTTTTTTGTATTGCTGTTGTTTTTCTGAATAAACGAAGAAAAAAAAAACAAAAATTCAATGCTTTAAATACTAAAAAAATTAGACCCAATTTGTTCTCAGTCCGCTACTGTTTTGATAATAAGTTCTACTTGGTACAAAAAGTTAGAAATTACTGTAAAATAGAATGACATAGTGACGGTCCAGTAAACACTGTAATCCGGCGTGACCAGTTACCGGTTAACTATAAACCGTCAGTCAAGGCTTAAACTTTTTCTACCCATTAGTTTCCAACTTTTTTTATTTATTTTCATTCGTTCTTTACGAGAGGTAATGCCTTCACTAAAATGATATTCTAACCTCAAGACCGATTCAATCGCGTAATATCAATAGTATTTTTTTTAAATGTTTTAATGTGGACACCTATTTTAAATTTTAGTATTGTATTTTGTTTTATTTATTTAAACACTTGACACAAACATACTGTTAACAAACATACGCACAAGGGCGGTCATATTGCCTTAAGGCAATTTCTTCCTACCTACCCAATCCGTTTAATTTGAGGAAATCAGTGGCATATGAACTTATTGAAGGTACAACAATGTTTGAGTATGTCCAAATGCTTGCAGACTGGAATAATTTTTTTTACTCAAATTTATTTCGGCAGAGAGGGAAAACATTTTTGAGCTTAAACCAGCCAATGACAGGTCATAAGCCCTGTAAATGCCTAGACTTCCATATTCCCCTCTCAAAAATGTTTTTCCTCTCTGTTGAAATAAATTTATTGTAGGTGTATTATAATATTTTCATAAAAATTAAAAAAAAACAAAAGTTTACTAAAAATCTACACTATACTATGGAGAATGGAAGGGAAATGGGAAGGGAAGAAGGAGGAAAAGGAACAAAAATCAAATATTTAGATAGTGAAATTTCAATATTAATTTATATGTAAATAAAGAAGGGGCGTCTCTAACATTAGAGGGAGCCTAATATCCAGCCTTGTCTACAAACATTTGCAATACATAAAATACTGTCAAATAAATTAATTGCGATAGTAAAATGAATAGAACAGCTTTGTTTTTAACCACTTTGTATGTAATGTGGGTGTTCAAACATGGGCAGAAAGCAAAATGTTGCACAGTGTGTAAAATGGTCACTTAAACCAGCCAATGGAATGGATTTCTGCGATCAAATGTGGGTTAACTGGTAAATGATTAATATGTATTTATAAATGTAAAATGTAATAATGTTTAAAGTATCAATGATGTGTATAAACTTAATATATATGTATATGTATGTATAAAATATAATATAAATATGTATGTGCGAATATATATGTCTATATGTGTGTGAATGTATGGTTATGAATGCATTACAAGTGCCCCGACTCAACACGGATTTTCTAGCGAGTCGGAGCAAGTTCACAGACATGGGTCGTTCCTGATTGTGTCGCTATAAACTGTGTCTCTGTCCTTAACAAATGTATGTATAATGTAATTAATAAATAATAATTCATCGATCTACCAGGGTTGCATTCGAGGAGAATGCATTTGCAAAAAAAATGGAGAGATGTTGTTTTTTTGTGTGTAAAAAAGTTTGTTTTTAAATGTTCACAAACAGCATTTGTTTTTTTGTGGATTTCAATCAGATTCTTTCCAAAAGGACACTGCAATACAGTATACCTAAAATATTTAATATGTTACCAAACAATATTAAAAATACTGAGTTAAATACAGGAGTTCGACGTTTGCTCAAATTATGGTTTTTAGAAAAAAGTTTTTTGTATTAGTGATTTTTCAAAATGTAACCTGTAATTGTTTTTCAAGTAAAATTATTGTTAATGTAGGCTAAGTGTAAATAATTAATGTAATTTATAAGAACCTGCTGACGAGTTGTATGTATGCAACTCAGCAGGACTTTAATTTAAGAATATTTTGTAAATATTTTTGAAAAAAAATATTTAAAAAAATATTGGATTTTATTGGATTTTTGGCAACACTAAAATAATATTAAATTCAATTAATTTTTCAAATCGTATTCCTACATAAGTACACCCCCTTGTTGGTGAGACGACCGGAGTTTGACGTTTCCAAAAAGAATGCCATATTTGAAAAAATATTTATTGTATGTTTTGGAATTCAACCATAAACCAGTGCCTACTTAAATTTAATATTTTTTGAATATCAACAATTTTTAGTTTTGGAATTTAATTACAAATAAGTACGTAGATGAATAGTATTTTTTCAAGATGATAGCAGGCAAGCCAACGTTCAGGCAGAACAACTTCTGTCGGGTCCGCTAGTCATATGTATAAAGATAATTAGTGTTTCAAATATAAATTTTATTTTAAAATAAATCACTCATTAATGAAAATAGATGGACTTGTAAAATTGCACATTTGTACACACGATGCATTGTTCATAAAACAATTATACACTTGGCATATTGCAACCTTGGTCTAAGCGTATGTTGCATAATGAGAATGCACATATATTATGTGTACACATATGAATGTCCCATCCAATAATGACAACGCATTGACACACTAAGCAGACAATTAAAATTAAATTAACTGGTCTAAATACAGGCATCATTATTGTTTCCCAAGCCCAGCGATTGGAGCATAGGGCACCGCATCAGCTCCCGTTTATGCGTTTACTAAACGGCTGCTCGGAGTCATCTCCAATAAGTAGAATCATTACCGCGCTTCTTCTACAGGTAAAATCACTAAAATGTTTTTCCCAACGCTGGCTGATGCGGCAAACTTCCTTCATCATCGCCAAAGTAATTTCGAAACGACCCAAATATTTACCGGACACGGAGCTATGAGAAGTTGCCTAAATAGGTTTAAATTAAGGAATGATGACTATTGTCCACGCGATGATATTTCTTCACAGAGGATCGAACATCTGTTATTTCAGTGCCCATTTTTCAGTTTGCAACGCCATAATCTTGAAGCAGAATGCAGGAAAGATGGAATATCCTCAACAGATATCCACAATGTACTTAAAAGTAGTTATCACGCGCCATTTATTTATTTATTTATTTATTCACACTCTTTATCAAAATACAATTCCATGTTCACTTTGCCCAGCTAACAAGGGTACATACCCCGTTCCAAGCTAGGCAATTACATTTTAATATATTATAATAGTTAACAAATTAATATAGAGCACAGACAAACAAAATATAAACTTATTCGGATACACATTTTGATTCATATACATACAGACATACACATATATACAAATGTACATACACACACACGTACATACACCCATGCGCATACACATACATACATTCATAAAAACATAGACAATTTATTTATGCGAAACTTCATGGTTGTCATCTATAAATATATATTTTTTTAATTATTCCTTATTTTTTATATTTTATTTTTGACATCCAGTAAGGTTCTCTAATCCGTGGCATGCATCAACTTTTCTGACTCCCTACGACCAATGTCACGAAAGAGCGAGGTCAACACCTTCCGTAACTTGACAACACTCCCGTCTTTCCACGATTCTGGCAAAAGGTGATGGACCTTTTTACCTACGTTATAGTGTTGTCTCGATGCCAGAACAGTGTTGACCCCTTCACTTAGTATCAGATCACTATTAGAATATCTTGTATTATGGTTATGGTTGTGTTGTGGACATTTTCACACCCGATTTAGAAAATAAAATTTGTTTATTTATACTCAATGTTAATACAAAAAATATTTATCCTCGCTACGCGAAGAATGAATGTCCGCTAATTCAGCATCACATCTATACATATACTTTATACAAGAGAGAGCACGAAGATAGTCAACAAGGAAGACAGAGACGCTGTTCTGCGGCGGGTGTTATCTAAAACAGATTCAGTCTTCAGTCGGTTGATGACCAGTAATGGGGAACGCACGCGCGTAACATGCGTGGCGTATTTGTGATTTTTAATTTATTTTGCTAAAAAACGGCTTAATTATATATATTTTCGCATAAATTATTTATTTATTTAACTTTTTGTACATAATGTTATTTGTACATTGGCGGGTTTATTGTCAAATGGCAATTTCTTCCAACCAACCAATTAAGGGAAAGGAATGAATAAAAAGTGTGTCTCCATGTTTTTTTTCTTTTCAAATGCCTGAACGAATATTCCGTCTTCTATTAGTGGTAACACGATGTTACATCACCGCGCGTAAAGGGATTATTTACCACAGTGTTTTAAGAGTTAACATTAAAAAGTGTCAGCAAATTTCTTTTTACCGCATTCGTTCCAAAAAAATAAATGGTTCATATAAAATCAACGAGTTAACTATAAATTCTTCTACGGAAGTCCGGGACCTCGGTCTTGTACTTGATAGTAAACCTCACATTTAACAAGCATAAAGAAAAAACTGTAGAAAAAGCTTACAAAATGTAAGGGTTTGTCATACGATCAACCAAACCCTTCACAAGAACTGACGCATGAGGAAAACTTTTTTTTTCATATGTGCGTAGTATCCTAGAGTTTGGTTTGCCGATTTGGAATCCTGAATATAATACTTACAAAAATCGTATTGAATATATTCAAAACTATTTTCTTAGACAATTAGATTTCAAAAATAATGTTTGTCTTTCAAGTGGGACTGACTCCGCTAGTTTTCACAAGGTTCAAAATCTCGCAACTCGGCGTACCATGTTGGATATGAGCTTTCTCTACAAAATTGTTCATTACCTAATTGATAGCCCAAAAATTGTTGGGGGCATTTCATATCGAGTCCCTGTCCGCAGAACTCGTCAATCTGTACTCTTCGACATTCCTAACTCGATGACTAATTATTTGAAAAATAGCACTCTTCGACGAATACAGATTACCTATAATGACAGTTTTAGTGACATCGACATATTACATTTTAAATACCATATTTTTATCAGATCTCCTAGAAATTTTAAATTTATCTCCTGCTTGACTTTTAACTTTTACAATATTTGAGTTTGTCCAAATGTTCGTAGACAAAAGACTGGATTTCACCCCCTCGGGAGTCATTAAGATTAACAAATTACAACAGGGATGGAGAATACCTTAAATAAGGGAATATGGATATCAAGGCATTTACAGGGCTTATGACCTGTCGTTGGCTGGTTTAAGTGGCCACTTTACACACTGTGTAACATTCACCATTTTGCCTATGTTTGAACATCCATATTTCTTCAATTGTTCCATTTGTTGATTTTAGTGAAGTTAAAGAGCTGAAACCTTTATTGTTGGGAAGAGATTCATCTGACTGAATTATTTCACATACTAGGCAACGCCTGAAAACAATTTTTCAATTTTTAAACTTCTTCTTGGACCAGTTGGTTTCATTACAATATTTGAGTTTGTCCAAATGTTCGCAGACAAAAGACTGGATTTCACCCCCTCGGGAGTCATTAAGATTAACAAATTACAACAGGGATGGAGAATACCTTAAATAAGGGAATATGGAAGTCAAGGCATTTACAGGGCTTATGACCTGTCATTGGC
Organism: Micrasema longulum; assembly: GCF_059751315.1. NCBI lineage: Eukaryota > Metazoa > Arthropoda > Insecta > Trichoptera > Brachycentridae > Micrasema > Micrasema longulum. The sequence goes on from NW_028278042.1 coordinate 248,189, forward strand.
TGGTTTAAGTGGCCACTTTACACACCGTGTAACATTGACCGTTTTGCCTATGTTTAAACATACATATTTCTTCAATTCTTCCTTTTGTTGACTTTAGTGAAGTTAATGAGCTGAAACCTTTATTGTTGTAAAGAGATTCATCTGACTGAATTATTTCACATACTAGGCAACGCCTGAAAACAAACATAGGCAAAATGGTGAACTTTTAAATTAAACTTTTAATTTTAACTTTTGATTTCAACTCTTAACTTATACTTATTCATATGTACATCTACTACCTGCATCTAATAAATTATTGTTGGTAGTGAATTTTTACAAAGAAATTTAAATGTTCACGGAAGCAGAGAGAAAGGGATTAAAGTAGAGTTGGAGCTATACAATGTCTTCTCCCTTTTAAGTACTTTTTATTTAATATTCATATTTTTACTTTTTTAGAATTCAATTATTTTTCCCCTCTCCTCCTGCATTCATAATAAATTAGTGTGAAATCTGTAATTGCTACTAATACTTTTTGTAATTGATTTTGTGTACCTTTTTTTATTTAAAGACTGTACGATTTCCTTAATAAATAAACAAATAAAACTCCATCAATATTATGATTTTTGTTCAAAAAATCATTTGTTCATTCTCACAAATATAAATATTAAAAAAAATATATATTGTTAAGTGTCCTCGGCACGGGTAACCCTAGTGGGGTCACATTATTTATCTTATTTATAATAGTTTATAATGTGAAAAAAATATAATAAAATAAAAAACATTAGACTTACCCACAAAATTCATATTTGTTACGAAGTTTTCGTTCATTGTAAACGCAAATTAAACACTAGAAAATATATTTTGTTTCAACTTATTAACACATCACAGTAACTGAAAAAAAATATTTCAACTCTTGTAACCTATATTTTTTGGGTGACGAAAATGACGAATATGTTAAAAATATTATTATTATTTAAGACGTTGAGCGACCACAGCCAGTGGTGCATTGGGCAAAGCATTTCGTCGCTTCAGTTCGTTTTGGTACATCAGACCAAAACACAAATCTGCAGAAATAGAGCTTAAAAGTTTTTTTTAGAAAATATGCATAAATGATGACCACAACTTAAAACAAGATTCGTTAAAAAGCCCCTTAAACATTTTTTTATATAAATTTAAATAATAAAGGTTTTTTTAGAACTTTCGAACACATAACTTAATAAATGTCATTAAATATTTGTATATAATCACTTACAGACTTTTCTATGTCTACCGGTTTCGAGGCGTACCCGTCTCTTCGTCAGGACACCAATTAAACCAACATGCAAAACCCACTATACACCTTCATCATAGTTGTTGCACAAAAATATAAAACTGACACAACTGCATTTTAATAAGCACATGCACTGATTAGAACAAACATGCACTGATTAAATTATGAAAATATTATTTTGTTTGAGAATTAATAAAAAAAGTAGAGGGGATGGAGGGAGGAAGTAAGCTTAATAGGTTTACTAGAGTGACCATTACAGTGGAACATCGTATAAGGGACTATATTAAAAGGTTGTTTGATTATTGATCAAAGGAACATTATTTTTTAAAGCTTTCCTAATGTGAAATAATTCTACTTTTTTCATTTATTTCTCAGACAACATATATTTTTTTTTATAATTTAATAAGTGCATGTGCTTATTAAAATGCATGTCGTGTTGGTTTTATATTTTTTGTGCAACAACTATGGTGAAGGTGTATAGTGGGTTTTGCATGTTGGTTTGCATGTTAATAATAATAATAATAATGTTTGGATAATTTATATAGCGCCATTTTTGTGAAAATCACCTCAAGGGCGCTGTACAATAAATAAATATCCCAACACGTCTTGCTGCTACAGAGCGCATGGACGGTTGGGATTCTAGTTCCTCGTCTCCAATTATGATACATTACAATTATGATGTTATATATGAGCTAGATAACAGAACGTCTTGCAGCTACAGAGCACATGGACAAAAAAAGTCTAACCCCTATTAACATTTTTATTTTCAATTTTTTTATTTGACAATAAAGTTTAGAGTTTAAGTGATATTTTAAAAACGAAATAAAAAGTTGGTTTAATTGGTGTCCTGACGAAGAGACGGGTGCGTGTTGAAACCGGTAGACATAGAAAAGCCGGTACGTGGTTGTATACAAATATTTAATAATATTTATGAAAATGTTTGACAACAAAGTTAATGCTTTAAATATTAATAATACATGACTTAATTTCGTTAAAAATAATCTGTTGGACAAAAACGAATTAAGGCGACGATTTGTAAACTAATAGGATAATATCACGTAAGAATACCGATGCAAATATATGAAATGAATGTAGAATTATTAATTGTATTTTTAAAATCAATATGGATATTGTAGATTTTTTTTTTTATATACACGGTTTTTAAGGGCCAGACCACAAAACTACAGAGGAACATTTCTGACGGTAAGCTTTCAAAAAACTCCTAATATTTTTTTTTCCAAAAAATCATTTTAAAATTATTTTTTTTGTAATCTTAAAATGGAGTAAATCTTTGATTTTTCGGACAAGCATCCCTTCCGCAACCCTCTACCCATCCTCAACAAAAAAATTGAAATAAAAACCCGTTTGACCAATGAAGCGATACGTTGAGGAGGGACTGCTTGTCCAAGAAATTAAGTATTCACTACATTTTAAGATCATATATATATATATTTTTTTTAAATTACTATATGGAAAAATTTTATAAGGATTTTTTTTAAAGCTTAATACGAGGAATATTCCTCTTAAGTTTTGCGGTCTTACCCTTACACACCGTGTATAACTTTTAAAAATAAATATCGAAAAGTGCAACTAGAAAAATGAGACATGTTGGGTATTGATAGCTGTGACGTCAAGATTCGTGACGATGTCCAAAAAAATCGAATGGTTTGGAACAAAGTTGAAAATGAACATAAATCGTTACGTATTTGCGGGAATTCAAAATTACAAATTTCAAAATATTTTTTATGCTACTAAAAAGTAGAAAAATCTTTTTTTTTTACTGAACAGTATTTCATAGACTGTTTGAATGTTCTTTCATAGAATGTTTATCGCAGGAGGCAAAACTATCAGTTCACAGTGGACTTCTAGTGCCAACTCTGATGTATGGGAGCAAAGTATAGAATTGGAAAAATAATGATAATAGTAGGCTAAATGTTGTCGAAATGCGATTCCTCAAGCGAATGCGTGGTAAAACGATGTATGATAGGTTCACAAATGTCTACGTCCGTGAACTATGTAAGGCTGAGACCTGCATTTTTGACAGAATCAAGAAAGGGGTGTTTGGACATGTAGAGCGAATGGACAGCGAAAGAACGGCTAAAAATATTTACAACACGAATGTTGATGGATGCAGAAAACGAGGAAGACCGAGAAAGACATAGCATGACCAAATCCAACAAATACTTGAAGACGGACATGTCAAAAGTCGGCATAATCGGCGCGCGTGCATGAGAAGATGTATGAATTTAGAGGAAGCGAGATGTGTATGCAAAGATAGAGTTACGTGTGGTTCTATCCTCTTTGCCTATCCTTACGGGAAAACGGCGTTTGTTGTTGCTGTTGTAAACCGGATATCCTCCACAGCTCTTTTATGATAAGTTAAATTATATGAACCAGTGACATCGTTCAAACTAGTTTGTTTTTATAAAAATATTGTTTGTATTTTTTTTCGTACATTTTAAAGAAACTTTGCCGTCACAAATAACTATCGACGTGATTTAAAACATGCTAAGCATTTGAGCGATCACAACGAACAATAGTGAACATGCTTAAGTGATCGCAGTCATAAGTCAACGCGTGTGTAATCTCTAAGTCAACGCTCGTGTCTGTTTGTTTTTTTTTCCCTCGTAAATAAATACAGTTCACTGGCGAAAAATCGGCGTTTACTATAAAAAATAATACAATATATTGCATATAGTAAGGAATATGTTATACAAAAAAGTGAAAATAAAATTGCAATTAGGTACCATGGCGACTGCTTTTCTTGGCATTTGGCTTGCCAACCGCCGCGCTGGCTAAATGCAATGAATAGCGTGATAAATAATAAATAAATAAATCAAAATGTCACTTTTGGAATATTTTCCATATTGACGCCGGTGAAATTCAAATATGTGATTGCGCAGCAGGATTATACGCCGCGAAACGTAAATATTTTGACATTTAATATTAGGTGTTCACAGATGTTGCATTGTGATCGCGAATACGATAAACAACCATGGTGCGAAATTGTTATCACGTCGCTTATTGGCACATTGATAGTTATTTGTGATTGAGCCACTGAACTGTGGATCGAATCAAAGCGACTTTTAACACAATAAATAATTAATTGAATAAGCGATAAGGATACGCTACAGGCCACAGCTCGCGTTGCAAAGCAGTTGTGTCCTATGCACCATTACGCACGGAGACTGTAAAAACATTCAAGAATTCAATAGAAATTCGCTCACAATACAAAAAATAAACACAGATGTGCAGCGGTAAGTATTTTTGTTTTCGATACAAAATTAGATATAACGCAATGATATTAATAGACACTCCGGGATTGAATTTAAGTTTTATTTTCACGGATCGGCGACGGGTATACGCAATTACTTTTTAAAATTTATGTTACTTCAAATTATTGACTTCGATAATCGATTCGCGATACTTCAAAGGATTTCAAAGTTGAATCATAGCGAGCGACGACCGCACTCCGTTTTGACACAGAAATTACTGAGGCTAGAGTTTTCATTTGATCGGATTATGTCAAGCGACGAAAATAGGAAGCAGTATTGCCAACGTCACGGGGCCACGTGATCGTAGACAAGATGGCGACCTCCATAGACAAACGTCACGCGTTTTCATTTATTTATTTTCAGTTCGCAAAACAGTAAAAGATATCAGAATATATATTTACAATTCGTAAAATATAAAAATAATAACACTCAACATCTTTCACCAATGGGTAAATATCACATATTACTAATATCGATAACAATATATTAAATGGATTTAGAACGATCAGGTTAACGAAGTTAGTCGTAAACTTTATAGCAGTTTGCTCTCACTTTAACATTAACTTTTTTCATAGGTCTGTGGCAAATATACGTGCCACTTTCAATAAAGGTCAATATCTCTACTAATTTCCATCTAAAATTATATTTATGTACTTGTTTCGTTAGGTAAACAGACAGTGGTCAGTATAAATGTCATTTTTGGTACAAATTGAAACCGGTGGTGCAAGTTGTGGCAAAAACTAAATAAGTGTAACATATATCCCCGCGCGGAACTTTGCGCTGTTTGGACGTGTCTTGACTTGTTTCTCTGTTTTTTTCGATTCTAAACCGCCTTCAAGGAGAAAATAGGTAAGATTTATATTTTTTAATGATCATATATCAGTATTAAATACTAAAAACATATTTGATGTTCGTAGTTTTGAGTATTTTGATGAAAATGTTTATCTATGTGTCAAATTCGACAGATTATATTTAACATTATTTTTGGTACGTGTATTTTGTACATACACAAATCTGGATTTCTCCCAAGGGGGAGTAGGTATATATTTTTTATTAATATCCCTACAGAGATGAGGTAGAATTTTTTCAAATTCAGGATTATGGATATTCGAGCGTTTACAGGGCTTATGACATAGATGGCGCTCAAACACGCTTGTGAATGGTTTCTCATTTAATAACATATATACAAAAATAAAAAAAAATGTTACCTGTGTCGATATTCGCTAATAAGCGGAATGGGGAATGTTGTAATACGTAAAGTGGCCACTTAACCCAGCCAATGACAGGTCATAAGCCCTGTAAACGCTCGAATATCCATAATCCTGAATTTGAAAAAAATCTACCTCATCTCTGTAGGGATATTAATAAAAAAGATTATATTTAATTTTGAAATATTTTTATCACGTATTTTATTAAACCATAATATTTTTTCTACAGTAATACATATGTATAATATTTTAAAACTAAATTTGATCTGCAGAAACATAGGGCTGACGTGTTATCAGATAATAAAATCAGAAAATAACTCTAAAGTATATTGATTTTTGTTTTGTTGCTTTATTGGATTTTATTTACGTTTTTATAGTATTAATTTCAGTTCAAATTATGTTTAATACATTTTTTATTCATTGTAACGCCCTTTTAAAACATGGCCGATAATAACAGGAGGCCATTGACAGAAAAGGATTGTGAATATTATATGAACGAAGGAAATTATGAAATGGCCGACGAATCGGATATTAGAGGCGACTCAGATTCAGAAGATAGTTTACCCAAGCACCACTCAACATTTTCCCGACGTACCACTACAACAGCTGATGCATACGGACCATCCACATCAACCAATAGAACGTCTTAAGCAATGGAAGATACCACGTTTTTAGACTATGGCGATGATTTGGTGGCAGATGCCGATTACATACCATGTCCAGGAAACCTGGCCCCATCTTTTGATTATAGTAGCAGTTCCAGTGAGGAACTACACCGCAAGACAAAAAAAATTACGAGTTTACCTGCTACCGCGCCCCTTGACTTTACTGAACCCTTTTTCTAAGAAATCCTTTATCGATACCTCTTTCTTTTGTTTAATAAATTAAAGACACTATGTGTCACCTTTCTACAATATTTACATTTTAAAATGTCTCAACAGTCTTGTTTTACCCGCGTTTGAGTGAACATAACACAACAATCATGGAAAGTGCAAAGCAAATGTCGATTGCGATAAAATCCAAAATAATCACATTGTCGCAAGAAAACATATCTAATTGTGAAATATCTCGTCGAGTTGGGTATTCAGAAGGTGCAGTGAGGTTTTTATTTAAAAAAATCCAAGAAACTGGATCCATAGAACGGAAAAAAGGAAGCGGACGGGGGCGCGTGACATCTGCCCGAGATGATCGCTTAATAAAAAAAATTGTTATGCGCGATCGATTTTTAACGGCACCTGAAATACACGCAGAGGTGCAGTCTACCAGCACATCAACATTTTCAGTAAAAACAGTGTCCAGGCGGCTGTTGGAGCATGGTTTCCAAGCACGGAGTCCCGCAAAGAAACCATTACTCACGGACAAAATGAAGAAGGCTAGACTGGATTGGGCGAAAGAGCACCAGAATTGGACCTTGGAGGATTGGCAAAATGTTGTTTTCTCTGATGAATCAAAATTCAACCTTTTTGGTCCAGACGGCAGAAAGATAGTTCGACGAAAACGTGGGGAAAGATATCATCCGTCGTGCGTCACTCGAACTGTTAAACATTCACCCTACGTGATGATTTGGGGGTGCATGACAGCATACGGTTTAGGACCTCTAAATTTTGTACAGGGTACGATGAATGCCATTCAGTACAAAAAAGTGTTAAAAAAACATATTATTCCAACAATCGAGGACATTACGCAGTATACCGCGGACCCAATTTTTCAGGACGATTCTGCGCCGTGCCATAGAGCCCGCACTGTGAGTACAAATATATATTTTTTTTAATGCATTTTGTGACCACATGATAAATAATTTATTGTTTTTTTATAGATCAATGAATTCAAGGAGAAAATTGGCTTAAAACCGTTGACGTGGCCCGGGAATAGCCCTGATTTGAACCCGATAGAAAATTTATGGGCGATTATGAAAAAAAAAAGTCGGGAAAAAAAAATCAAAAAACATTGAGGAATTAAAAAAAAACTTAATTCAAGTTTGGGAAGAAGAAATAACATCAGAAATTTTAGATTCGCTTTACGCTTCTCTAAATAATAGAATTTTACATGTTATAAAAAATAAAGGTGAATTCACTAAGTACTAAATATTTTTAAATGTTATAAATATGTTTAAATGTAAAATACTTTAATTTAAAATAAAGCGATAAGAACCTACTTCTTAAATATGAATTAAAAAATAACATGTCTTTTATTATTCCATCACAAACACTCGACCATAAATGAACCGTTATGGGTCTCTAAGGTTCGGGTAATCTGATACCTGATATATAATGGCAATTTCTAAGTACAATTCATGAGTAAGATTTTTTATTTTAACCTTGAAATAACGAGTAGTCATCACATATGTCAAACAATATAAAAAAAACTAATTAAATATCAAGAATAATTCATTATATGTCAATTTTAGTTTTTTTTGAGAACTCGTAAATTTATTTGTCTTGCGGTGTAAATACGCCTCTTCCAAATGGCAACTCACCAACAACTCCGATTTTACTTGGACAAAGAACGGAGGGGATGCTAACCAATTTTCTTCAACAAATTTCAGTCATCAATTTGGTGTTAAATACTGCGTTGCTACAAAAAGTCGGTATGAAACTTTTGCTAACTTGTTGAAAATGTTATTTACGATTGAAATTATACATTAAAGTGACTTATATCCTACACAAAAGGGACATTGCTTGGATTTGACATAGATGAATTCCATAAATGAATGAATCCATTAGACATGTCAATATTGGCAACCATTTACCAATTATTGGTACGTGGAGAAGGTGTGCATATTGCAGCACAAAAAAAAAACAGTCAAACTCAGCAACCTAATATGCAGTTCGTGCAAATTAGCACTTTGCAATAAATGTTTTGTGCCATATCATTCTAACTCAATTTTATTCACTAAATATTATGGGGTGGTAAGTTTTGAATTATTTTTTTGTATTTTTCAATGTGATTTTCAACAATAAACTATATTTCATAATATTTGGTTTGTTTAGTAAGTAGTAATCTTGTAAAACAATTTAATTTTACCAACAAATAAAAAGTGGTCGAAACGTTTGCCACCGTGCGGTGACAGTTTTTTTATTTTTATTTAATAGCATAATTATACATTTTTACAATTTAAAAAAAAAATTTACTTGTTATATCTTTACTAAAACTAAAATCCCACCAAACCACTTTTGTTGCTTGTTGGTGAAGATTATATTTATACTGACTTAATAATATTATTTACATTTATAAAAACAATAATTAACAGATAAAAATTAACAGCCGGAAAGATCAGAATAAACATGTTTATACAAATAATAATATATAAATTTATTTTTTAAATACAAGAAAATATATGAAAAATTAAAATATTTACCAACAATATTTTGAGTTTGTCCAAATTTTTGTAGACAAGGACTGGATTCAACTCCCTGGGAAGCTGTTTATATTAACATGTTACAACAGAGATGAAGAACATTTAAGAAAAGGCATTAATAAAGGTTTCAGCTCTTCAAATTCACAAACATCAACAGATGGAAGAATTAAAGGAATATAGATGTTCAAATATAGGCAGAATGGTGAATGTTACACAGTGTGTAAAGTGGCCACTTAAACCAGCCATTGACAGGTCATAAGCCCTGTAGATGCCTAGACTTCTATATTACCTTCTCTTAAATGTTCTTCATCTCTGTTGTAATATGTTAATATAAACAGCTCCCCAGGGAGTTGAATCCAGTCCTTGTCTACAAAAATTTGGACAAACTCAAAATATGTTCATAGTATAGTGATATTTTTTTATGTATTTTTATTTTCCTTATCTTCGTTTTTAATTTTTGTCTAAAATTTTGAGATTCAATATGTGCATGTACTTGTTATTTTCTCAAACTGAACGGCATAAATATACGGCCATATACCATTACATTTTAACGGCATATATGTAACTCTCCTGTTACTGTTATAACCATAGATTTAAAAATAGTCCTGAAGGGGTGTAGAATAATATTTCAATACATCGAACTGTGTCCGAAAATCCCCTCACTATGTCCCACTTTCACCCAAGCATTCGTGATGTCGCCGCGTAATGTTGCACGATGGGAAAAATATAATCATAACACAAATGTAAGGTAAAAAAAAAGCAATCTGTTAATTTCTCTAAAATTTTATTGTGCACGCGGAAGTATTGATTGACGCAACAGAGTAGATAAGTAAAGGGTCATTTGATAAGAGTAATTGATTCAATGAACTTTAAGCTTTAAATATAAAACAATTTTTATTTTACATAAAACAGATATTTTTATTTCATGTGAAATAATTTTTTATGTTTAAAAGATAATGTCGGTCGAATGTCTACGATAGAGTTGTTTAATCCGAGATCCAATTTTCATTAGTTCTCTCATTAGATAAGCAAAATAGGGTAAAAAAATTTACTACCCTGGCTTCACTAACGAAATGTTAATTTAGTTTTTTCGACAATCTGACAGATGGAAAAATAATTCAATTTTTAAGTAATTCATTTGCTACTTCAACATTCATTTGCTAATTACACATGAAATCTGATTGCATCCTGTTTCTTTAAGATCCTAGCAATATTTCTACACTTTAAAAGGACACAACAAGGCATAGTTGAATTTAAATCAGAAGTAGCGTACTGAGCGACGTCTACAAAGAAACTAATGGGTCAAAACGTAAACCTACTCATTTATGAGTAGTTTAGTCGCCTTCTGTTTGATGTGCGTATGCGGTTTCTGGACTACTCATAATTCTATGGTTATAATATTTACTAGACGTATAAAAGTAGATTTGTAGAGAATGAAAAAAATATATTTACCATTTATGAAATATATTGATTAATAAAAATATATACATGGATTTTAAATAAAATAGTTTTACCTTTTAAATGGTCCGGGGTTTCACCAGTTCCTCTCATAATATCAGTCAAGTAGTGCTCCAAGGATCGCATACTGTCCAAAGGACCTCGATCCTAAAATCAACAAAACAATAAATCAATAAATAATATTATAACACCGTTTTTTTATTTAATTTGGATTTTTATATTTTAATTTATTTATTAATAACTTCACCAGAATACATTATATAAGCACACCGTTATCACGTGGGTGAGACTCATCCGACTGAACCAATTCATCTACTATGCAACGCCTATTAAAACTATTTTCCATTTTTTATGCTTCTTCTTTTACAAGTTAGTTAAAATTACACATGAACCGAACGGGGGGACCAAACGACCCCAGCGCCTACTTGTATATGGCGTCAGGAGAATAAAACGTTGGAAGTGTTTATGACCGTGCAATAATTTATTCATGTTTTCGCGTACACATATTTTACTCATTCGTGTATTTTATGTATTTTATGAAAGGATGTAAGTTACTATAGTCTTTAAAATATAACTTGATTAGAATGACATTTGTCAGAAAAAGTGACTACATAACTTTGTAGTAACGTCAAATGAGTTATTTATATTGATACACGAAAATCATTTGTATCTGGCGTGTTAATTTTTTTTTTAATACAATGCGTGACATATAAATCAACATGAATATATAAAATCAGCTTTAAAACTAAAATAAACCTAATTATTAATGACGTTCTTACAAGGTTACATCACTTTGCAAAAACGTTAGAGATGGGACAAATTGATCGATGTAAATTGATCGAATAAAAAAATAATTCATTTAATGTTGTTCATAAAAAAAGTGTTAATGTCTTGTTTTTGGTGAATAATTGTGTTAAACACACTATAATAGAAAAAACATTTAAGTTTGTAAGTGAAAATTCTTGATGGAAGTTCACTGTAATTTATTATAGAAATAAAACACGAGTGATACAGAACAGAGGTAAGGATACATAATTCAAAGTTATATGTTATAATTTACTTACATATAACTTTGAATTATGTATCCTTACCTCTGTTCTGTATAAAAACATTTAACTTTTTAATAAAGATACCAGTCTCGAAGATGTCGCGAAAGCGATGAAACCGGTCACTGGATATTCCAAATTTGTGGATTTTAATCACTCGTGTTTTATTTATATAATAAAACACTATAATAGGCTTATTTTGGCGTTTTTTATTTCATTTTTCGAAAACAGGGTTTCACGATTGCATGAAATAACTGATAAAATCGATTTGATCAGTGATCAGTAATTTCCCATCACTGATGAAATTAGTTTGACAGCTGTCTTTCTAATCAAGTTATATTTTAAGGACCAAGGTTTTTAGATTTCGCACTGTTTGTCCAATATAGACTTATTTGCATTCGCATGAGATTTGGTAAATGCCACTCTTGTTCAGCAGCTCTGTTTTAGACTTGAAATTAAATAGAGATTTAGCAATATTATTATTGGTGTAAAAAGCGGGTTTTATAGCTTTGGGAAAGTGATTGCTTATTTTTTATTATGCTGTGTTTACTATATTAGTTTTATATTTTTATTTAACTTTTTTTACATAATGTTATTTGTACATTGACGGGCTTATTGCCAAATGGCAATTTCTTCCAACCAACCCAAAAAAAAAAAGTTTTATTTTTATAATTCAAGTTACAGAACATATTCAATAGAAAAAAAAGATTAAAAATATATAAAAATAGAAATAAACGTATTTGTTTATAAATTACCTTAAATCAAAACTGTTACTCAATGGGAAAAAGAAAAAAAGAGGAAAGAGGAAAAAGTAAAGGTGGAGAGATTAAGGAAGAGAAAGGAGATGTTTCTTCAGACGTGATTTAAACAGAGATAATGTAGTAACATCTTTGATGGTGGATGGGAGATGATTCCACAGGCGAGCCGCATGGACACTATATGAGTTAGAGAAGAAAGAGGAATTGTGTATGGGTATTAAGAGAGTGCCTCGAGAATGAGAACGAAGAGGTAAACCATGAACTGATAAGCGTTGAAATTTTTCACGCAGGTATAAAGGAGCGTTAGGACGATGAAGTACATTGAACAGAAGTGAGAGGGAGTGATAGTCTCTCCGCTGTCTAATTTTGAGCCATTTCAGTTGCCTACGATAGTCAGAAATGTGGTCATATTTCCTAAGACCAAAAATGTACCTTTTGCATGTATTCTGAAGTCGTTCAAGTTTATCGAGTTGCTCACAGCTTAAATCAGTCATGGAAACATCAGCGTAATCTAGAATGGGTAGTAGTAATGCTTGTACAAGGGTGCATTTAGTACTAATGGGTAAGAATTTTTGCAACTTTCTAAGTGAGCGTAGACTGAACAATATTTTGCGGCTTAATTCATTAGTATGAGCTCGCCAGCAGAGATGTTCATCCATTTGTACTCCTAGATTTTTTACGGATTTCCTGTACTGAATATTGGTACCATTGACAATAAGAGGATTAAGTGAAGGTATGTCTATATCACCCGTCGATGGCAGGAATGCTCTGCCGAAACTGTAGTAGTGTTCTTGTAAAATAACAAAAATTGTGTAACACTAATAAAAATGATTTAATAACTTATATTTACATACAAGTTATTAATTTAAAAATACTTGGTACCCCTTCACTTATTTATTTTGACCAATTAAATCACTGCGCTTTCACCCTCTAATCGGCATCTTCAGACTGGTGTATATTATACTGTGTAAGGATAATTTATGTAAAACTAAATATTATCTGAAGTATGGGTACATTAAAAAATATATTGAAAAAGATACAATACGCAATATTTCAATGGAACAGAGTGAGACAAATTATTGAAACATGTGTTGGCGGTGTACTTTAAGGGAAGATTATATTATATGAAAAACATTGATTGTTTTATTACACTGTACCGGGTCCAACTTAGGGGGCTAATAAGGGTGAGTTTTGGGATTCTATCCTCCGATTTATTAAAATTCTATCGCTATTATTTTTTATACTATTTATTTTTAAAATTTCCAATCTATCAAACTTTTGACCTTTATGTCCTACATGTAAAAATTTTATGTTTTTATGTATAAATAATTTGAATAAAACTGATTACAAAGTTTTATTTTCATAATAATTTATAATGAAGTGTTACGAAGTGAATGCCGATTCAATCAAAAATATTATTTTATGTTATTTTATTTTATTAGGGAAATCAACAGTTCTACATACATATTTTTAGTAAACAAACAGATATAGTGTATAAACTCAGAACTAATAACAGATTTCCACATAGTATACAAAGTTAGTAAATAAAATATATTACATATCAAATAAATACATACAATTTATACATACAAAAATGTTATTTTCATGTACTCAATAATCAAAGATTTTTTAATATTAATTTTAAGAACATTAAGTCACTGTAAATTGGGCGGGATAAGGACAAAAATGCTTGAAGAGAGGATAAGGAGGGGAGGGGAGATGTTTATATTTATTACTATAATGTCTACTAAATTACATAATACATTTTTAGTGTAAATTTTAAATCTGACAGAGTGATGTTTGTGTAATCTATATTTTTAAATTTTGTATTGTACATTGAAAAAGTCCTACGAAAAAAGCATTTTTAACACACGATGTTTTACTTATTGGTACATGAAACAGGTGGTACCGTCTACAAATCCTGGCTGGCATATGTATTGCTATTAAACCAAGCAGCTCTGTACAGTCAACCATTCCTGTCATAATTTTGTAAAGCAGTAGTTGGTCCGCACACACTCTGCGGTATTGTAGAGAAATGATTCCATGGAAGGTGGAGGCAGTGAGAGTAGATACATAAGAAATACCGGTTTTGTATTTAAGGTACTTTATAAATTTGTTTTGAATATTTTCTATCTTTCTTATTTATTCTACTTATGTTCATTATTGTTAATTGTGATCGCTCAAATACTTCGCATGTTTTTAAGCACGTCGATAGTTATTTGTGACTGAGCTACTGGAGGTAATTCTAATGAATTTGAGACTAGACTTCGTGTTTCGGAGGCAAAAAATGACGAGGTGATCGCTTCATTGAACAAATTTATATAATCGCTTTCTATTGTAGTTCTAGATACAAAGTCATAGACAAATGTACGTAAAAACTAAATATATTTACAGCTATCTCAAAAGTGACGGTGAACCCTATTTACTTATAATATACAATAAAGATTTGTGTCGTTTCGCGTCTAGATTACTGCAATGGAATATACGCAAATCTCCCAAATACCAAACTAATAAACTTTAATTTGTTTTCAATGCAGTGGTGAGGCTTATTACGGGAGTAAAAAATATTCTTACATTTTCGAGATTTGCACTGATTAAAAATCCTGGATACGGTTAAAGTGGCCGCTTTATACAATGTGTATTTTTTATTTGAAAATATTTATTTACCCTTACGGATTATTGCATTCATTTTACAAAAAATATAAAAACATTTTGTATTGATTGCTTTGGTGTTTATTTTGTAGAACTCTATATTTAAACTTGTAATATTATAAATCAAACACTGATTTGAGTCTACTGAACACTTTATTTTATTTTTACAAATATAAAAAATATAACAACAAAAATTTCGTGACAACACAATACATAAATGTATGTCAATAAATATTTTTTCCCGAAATTCAAATATAAATACCTAAATTCCCCATTACCTATTTAACACTTAGCCTCGCCCTTAACCATTGGTTTTTCCCTCAATTATGATGAATGTACATGCTAGTTCATAAGATTATTTTTATTTTCTACTTAAGTGCCTTGAATTATATAACTATATAAGGACATTCAATCCATATACTCTTCACATTCGTTTAAAAATGCCCTAACAAGGCGATACAATTGTCACGAAATTTTTGTTTTTGTATTTTTTATATTTGTAAAAATAAAATAAAGTATTCAGGAAACTCAAATCAGTGTGATTTCTAATATTATAGGTTTAAACATTTTTTATTCATAATAATATTTTTTACGTTTTTTGAAAAGTTTAGTTTTGTCTGGTAGTTTATTGTATAATTTCAGTCCCCGGTTTATTAGTCTCGATTGTCCTTGTCTTGTTTTAGAAAGTTGCATATGATATTTTTCTGATATTCTCGTATTATGTCCATGTTGACTGCAATTTATTTACAAGTTTTAGTTCTTCGTCTACAATTACATCAGTGGCTAAATTATGAATAAATTTTAATGATTCTAGTTGAAAGAGTTCAGTTATATTTAATTGCTTAGTTTGTTTGAAAGTTACCTAGTTGCTGTTGGATAGGGAAGGTCATATACTAACTTTAATATTTTATTTTGTTGTCTTTGTAGTCTGTTTATGTCATTTTAATTTCCTGTTCCCCATAGTAGTTGCGTACAACATATTTTAGTTTTTACATAGGCTTCATACATTAGAACTTTTTCCGTTTTTGGAACAAAATTTTTGATTTAAAAAAAAAGACGCCATAATGTCGCCACTTTGCTAATTAAATTGTTGATATGAATTTTCCATATCAATTGTCTATATATTGTTAATCCTAAATATTTAACATGTTCAATTTAAGTTAGTCGTTTATCATTTATGTGAGCATCATCAATCAAGCAATGAATGAACTATGGATGAATCTCACCAAAATGATAAAGGTTTCAGTTCTTTTACTTCACAAATGCTAATAGATGGAAGAGTCGAGAAAATGCGGATGTTTTAACGGAGGCAGAATGATGAATGTTATCCCGTGTGTAAAGTGGCCCCTTACACCATCCTATCTTCCAAATGTTTTGCCACTCTGTTGCAACAAAATTAGATCTAAATAACTAGGAGGAAAGTAGGAAATTCAGCCTGTCTACAGACATTTGGACTTACTCAAACATTACTTTCATCCTTGTTTTTAAATTCCGTACTTCACTCCCCCGCATCAGCGTCGGAACCGGGACTTAATTGTGAACTGCTTATTTTGCCTTCAGTGACAAGCATTTGTCTGCTAAAGTAGATTTATGTTTAATTCTAGAATATAAAAACGTAGAACTAATGTTGACTATCTTTATAATATATATATAACTCATATGTAAGTGTGATGTTACTGAACTCCTCCAAAACAGCTTAACTAATTTATGTGCGGTTTTCAGCGAAATGTAGATCTTTGCGCAGCGCGTGTTCTTAGATATTAAAATTTTCAATCTAATCTGTAAAAAAAGGTTAGAAGCATGAATATTTTTGTCATCGACCTACCAGGGTTACATTTGACGAGAACGCACACACAAAAAAATGTAAGGATGTTGTGTTTTTGTGTAAAAAAAGTTTGTTTTTAAATGTTTTCAAATAAAATTTACTTTTTATTGATTCCAATCAAATTCTCTCCTTACATTCCATATAATATCTTCCCATTTATTTCACTATATATTTGAAAATCGCATTCATGAATAAAGTGCACCCCTGTTGGTGAGAAGAGCTGAGTTTGACGTTTGCAAAAAGAATTATATAATTGAAGATTAATTATTCTATGTAGTGCTATTGCACTATTTGTTTATGAACAAATACCTAACTACCTACTTAAATTCAATATTTGAATTTTAATATTTTTTAGTTTTGGAATTCAATAAAAACAAAAGACGTAAGACTTAGAGCTAAACCATGCCAATCAAACTTCATCCCATACTGTTTTAGTCGCGAAGAGATCTACGAAAAGCCGGAAGATCTATCCCAAATAATTTTAAGTCGTGTGATGAATTGACTAATCTACACATTCTGGACATTGGGGCATATTGCTATAACAAAAGTTGCTCTTTTTTTCAGCTCAGTTTTTAAGTAATACTACTACTACTACCATCACGCCATTTCCCCGTAGGGGTAGGCAGAGAGAATGGACCGCCACACACGTCTATCCTGGCATACATTCCTAGCTTCTTCCACATTCATACATCTTGTCATACATGCCCTTCGGTTCTGTCTGCTTTTGACATGACCAAATTTAAGATTTTGTTTTATCTGATCATGCCATGTCTTCCTCGGTCGTCCTCGTCTCACTTTACTGTTCATTTTCGCCATATATACTTGTTTTACCATTCTTTTGTCATCCATTCGTTCTACAAGACCAAACCATTTCAGAGATTCCACATTAGTATATCCCTCCTGATCCCAATAGTTTATATAAATTTAAAGAAATTTAATTGCAGAAAAATCCACTTTTGAAATGTAAACCTTGTATATTATAAGCAAGGTAAATAATAAACCAACTCCCATAAAAAATAAATTTAAAAAAAAACAATTTCAGAGACCCTTTCTAAATCTTATCAATTATACTTTACTTAGATTTACACTGACGCCTGATTTCATCATTCATAACCCTGTCAAACATTAATTTCTAACACATTCGTCAAAGAGATCGCATTTCAACCGCGCTCACTCGGCTTTCATCATTCCTCTCCTAGTTCCATATTTCGCTTCCATATTTAAGTGTTGGAACTAAAACTCTGTTGTGCACTGCCAGTTTAGCTTCGATTGACATCTTTTTACTAGCAATTACTGTGCTTAGTGCGCCGTTCATTTTTTTGCCCGCATTCACTCTCCTTTCAACAACTTTTTCTTCTCTTCCATCTCTTGAAAACATGCTTCCCAGATATACAAATTCTTCTACTTGTTGGAGACATTCGTTGTTTACATTTATTATGCAGTCAGTAACCTCACTATCCCTTTCAAAAACCACCACTTTTGACTTACTTTCGTTCATCGCCAATTCGCTCTCCAGGCATACATCATACATTTTGGACTCTAGAGACTATTATTGGCAAATCCTCGGCCTACAAACTTTTAAAATGCGGTTTCTAAAAATGATGTTTTTTGGGTTAGTAACTTTTGCCTGATTGGCGACGATATGTTCATAATACTATAAAATAAAATGTCATTCACAAACAACGATAA
The DNA here is from genome assembly GCF_059751315.1 of Micrasema longulum. Taxonomy (NCBI): domain Eukaryota; kingdom Metazoa; phylum Arthropoda; class Insecta; order Trichoptera; family Brachycentridae; genus Micrasema; species Micrasema longulum. The sequence continues at coordinate 266,707 of NW_028278042.1, forward strand.
ATTACGTTATCGTTTTTAGTAGGTAACATGATATTTTATTAACAGGGGCGTCAAAAGCATATCGCTATGCCGTCATGCTGTACCGTCTCGTTTATCGAATGATAACGGAGTGGAAAAAGCTTTGAAAACAAGAGCCACTTTAGAGGCAAAAAGAATTTAAATCTGCCATTAATAACATAATATATACGTGTATTAATTATTGCAAATGATAATATTTTCACGATCCCAAACATTTCAACAGAAGTCAACATCTGGGCCTCTGGCCATCTGGATTATGATGGGAAGATATAGACGTCATACCTTCACCTTGACGGTATAGTTGAAGACAAATTATCTCTAGCGATTACAAAGATACACTACCGACCCCCCACCGTCAAGTTTTGGGTAGGTACATCGAAATGAAACAAGGGGAAGGGTACACATATCTAAGCTCTAAAATTACATAGCTTCAATATGAAGTCATAGTTGAAAATAAAATTCTCCCGACCGACTACAAAGATATACTACCGATCCCTCCCACCATCAAGTTTTAATGTAAGTACATCGGTTTATACCGACGGGTCTAGAACTCCTCGATTCGTTTATCTCCGCATTAAAAGTGTCAAAAATTTTGTTCCACCGAGCAATTTTTCCTTTAATAACGATTTATTTTATTTTTTTATCGTTTTAATGTTAAAACTTTTTTCTTGAAAGCCTATTAAAAGATGAGAGAGAAATATGTAAATTTTAAAGTCGAATTAAATTCCGACATAAATGTTAATTTAATAAAACCAACGCCTATATGAAAAAAAAAATGTCGCTTGGTTCTGTTCTATTAACATATAAGAGTATCTAGGCGTTAGAAAGTTACCACCGTAAAAAATAAATTTAGTTATTAAATTTTTTCCATCTGTTTTACTATCTTTCTTAGAGAACGTATCGAAAGTCAGCCTTGTAATCGCTCAGTACTACCTCAGTAGATAAATATAGAAGATCGTTAAGCATAACGTCTTGGCAATAGTCAAAAGTCATTTGAAAATCTTGTTCAAGCGAACATTTTTTTGTTTAAATTGGGATTTATTGAAGTTTATAATCGCTTTGATGTAGGCACTTTCTATCACAGAAGCCTATTTAAAATATAAATGAGAACTATTTTATATGTTAATGAAATAAGGAACGCGGGCTAATTTTTGCGGTCATTCATTGGTTTGTTTCGATCATATGATGTCGATATGGAAAGTAGGTAGAACATACCGAGGTAAGATACAGATATAACAAAAGTGAAGTATACCGCCTCGATATATACAGATGAAGATAGCGTTCATAATTGAGGCCCTGCCATTCATTAAATCTTCTAAGAGCAACTTTTGTTTATATGCCCCGATGTCCAGAATGTGTAGATGAGTTGATTCGTCACATAACTTGGAAGTCTGGGATAGAATATATATCTGAATTATGCTTTTTACATAAATTATTAAAAAATAACGTAGACTCTTAAAACCTACTCTCCAAAATTAATCTTAATGTCCCCTTTCGCTTGACAAGAAATAAGTATTTATTCCATCTGCCAGTCTGTAGCACTAACTATGTACAACACTCTTTCCTCTATCGTTCTTGCTCAATCATTAATGGTTTTTTTCATCTATCGATAAATTTTATATGCCTCTTAATTTATTTGAAAATAAATTAACACTAATTAATTCTGGCTGCGATACGCTCCCACTTGCTATTTAATGATGCTCACGCTTACACACACTCGAACACTTACTCCTACACAAATATATACAAACACATCTCTACAGTTACGCTCATACGAATACACACACTTTTTTGTTGTACCACAATTTAATATGTATGAATTTTTATTTAGAATCTATACCGGTCTGTCTTTAAACTGTATCTTTTTACGTTATTATTTCATTGTAAAATAAATTAAACAAAATTAATAAATAGATCTTCCGGCTTTTTGTAGATCCCCAAGCCACTAAAACAGTGTGGGTTGAAGATGGATTGGCATGGTCTAGCTCGAAGTCCTATATGTTTATCGTGTGTATGAATATATTGTTTATCTTTATTTTATTGCCCTTGTTTATTTTTGCTACGTGGTTTTATATTTTTTTGGTTCAGTTTTTTGTACATTTAAAAAAAAGAAATAGTAGTGCAAATAAATGAAATGTTGCAACGTAGAACCGCCCTTAAAACCAATATTTTATATCTCTACCAGGAATCGTACCCGGGACTTCAAGCGTGGTAGGCGAACGCACCTACCACTACAGTGCTAGGGGGACTTATCATTAGATCTTGCCACTAGGTGCGGATATTAAAACAAAGATGTCGATTTTTTTCTACTGTTTTTAAACTATGAATAAATTAGTTGATTAAAAAGATATAAATGATTGAATATTGATTAAAAATTTATATCATTTTTTGTCTTGTCAAGTTCTTGTTTATTAATAAATCTTTTTTTTATCTTATGTAAATAAGAAATAAAGTTATTCTTCTGATATTTTTTTCTTCCATATTACATAATATATGTACCTTAAAGCTGAAAGGCAGGAAGTCATATTTTTTGCAAAATTGAATTATGAATGTAATTTTTTATATATTTATAGATTCTATTAATGCTTATTTATTTATTTATTAACGGACATTGTCCACGTATACAATTTAAAGGGTTTAATTATAACAATAAAATAATAGTTTAAAACATTAAAAAAAATAAAAGAAGCATTGACAAACATAAGGGACATGATCTGGACTATTTATTTAGTGCTCGTTTAAATCCTTGTAAACTTAAACCAAAAAAGTCCAGATCTTGTCTCGAGTTAACAATACGACAAAGACGGGTCATTGGAGAATTAAGGCCATAGTTCATTCTATGCTGGTCGATGAACAGTACTTCATCGTTTCTCAATCTACGAGTCGGAATATTGAATTTTACTTGTCCCAGTAATGATGGAACATCGATTATACCATTTAGTATGCCGAACATATATATGGGGTCAATATTAGTTCTACGTTTTTGTAGACTAGAAATATTTAACATTGACTCTATTTCAGCATAAGAATAATTATCTCTCTCTAGTCCGAGCATCCACGCTATTTTTCTAAGCAAGCGATGCTGGACTGATTCAATGTGATTTATGCGATTGAGAATGGAGACCAGACCACGGAGGCATATTCTAGAAGAGGGCGAACAGTTGAGCAATAAAGAGTTTTGATTGTACGGACATAAGTAAAATCAGAGGATATTCTGTTAATGAAGCCAAGTAATTTCAGAGATTTATTGACTATATTATCTATATGCTCGTTGTATGTCAGTTTATAGTCCAAAACAACTCCTTAATCTTTGATGGACTTAACTACATCAATTTTGGAGGTTTCTAATAGGTACTCGAAGGAAATTACTGTTCTATGTAACAATTATCTATTAATAATGCTTAAGAGTCCTCCGGTATACCAATACTGAAATAGCTTGTTCTTAAACACCAGTACACCAGTAGTGCAGTAATAAAACTCTGCTGGTTTAAAACAGTGGATACCGAATCAATTCCACCATACTTTACCATAATATCATTTTTAGCCGTTATTTCATTATTTTGCTTTGCTTTTTTTCACATACTGCTTCTTTTAATTACTGTTTATAAAACAGCCATAAGGCTATTAATATAATGCTTCACAAAAATCGCACTTTTCCCTCTTTCCAATTGTTCCAAGAAGCTAAACTTTTAGATCTATTTTCAATGTTTAAAATATATAGTTAAGAACCAAAATTTATTTACAAGTAATTCAAATAGACCAAGTCAAAGAAGGAATCGTGTGTTAGAAATACCACATTGTAAAACGAGGCTCGCACAGAGACATGCATATTTTATAGGCCCAAAAATTTGTAATAATTTTTTTACTGATAATGTTTCATTGATTCCAAACTTTCAAAATTTTCTTTATTTAAAAAACATGCACTATCCTGGATTCAAACTAAAGATATAAAATCGTTTTTTTTTTCTATGATTTATTTTGTTGCCCTTTAATAATAAGGAATATTTTTGTGTTTTTTTCAAATATTTTTTATTTCCTTTTTTATTTACTATAAAAAAAATACCATATTATCTTTTAGAGAATATTTTATTTTTTCTTTTTTATGTTTTACAAAAATATAATAACTGTCCATTATTTATTATAGGAGCCAAAATTCATTAATATTTTCTTGTATACCCACGAACAGGCCATGCCTTTGTGGGATTTTTTTGTTTACTATTTTTGTATTAATATGTATTTCGTTGATATGTAATTATGCTTTATTTTTTTAATAATCTGTTTTATTATTATGTTTATTGAAAAAAAACAAAAAAAATAAAATAATAATAAATTAAAATTTTCGTATCATTAAATTTATATTTATCTGTTGTTTTCATAAATAATTAATGCTTTAATTAATGGCACGTAATTAAGTATTATTTTTGACTGAAGAAAATTTTTTCAGTTCATTTTTTTTCAACAGTGTTTGAGTATGTCCAAATGCTTGCAGACTGGCTGAATTTCCTCCCTAGGGAGTTATTCATATTTAAATTTACTTCAACGGAAAGATAAAACATTTTTGAGAACAGAATATGGAAGTCTAGGTATTTACAGGGCTTACGACTTGTCATTGGCTGGTTTAAGTGGCCACTTTACACACTGTGTAACATTCACCATTCTGCCCATGTTTGATAACTCCCTAGGGAGGAAATCCAGCCAGTCTGCAAGCATTTGGACATACTCAAAAAGTGTTGAATTAACTACCTGGTAAAAGAAGAAGTATAAAAATTGGAAAATTGTTTTCAGGCGTTGCCTAGTAGGTGATTTGGTTCAGCCGAATGAATCTCACCCACGCGATAAAGGTTATAGCTCTTTTACTTCACAAAATGTTTTTTTAATTGACATAAATTTATTTTCTTATTTAAAGATTCTTCTCATGGTTTCTTTGAATCCCTTAAAATATGTATGTGTATATTTATGTTTTTCATTTTTAAATTTTTTTTTTTTTTTTTTTTTACATCTATGCATGTTTTTCATTCTTTATTTTAAATTTTAACTTTTAATAACTTTTACAAATTTTCTTAATTTTTTACCATAAAATTAATTTTTAAACAATTTCTATTTATATTTATTATACTTTTTTGTACTTTAAATAATAACCGTACATATAATTATTATATAATATGGAAACTTCACAGGTCCAATTAGAGTTAAATGTAACTGTGTAAAATATAAAACTATGTAACTGTACTGTATGTTTTCTAAATAAAATAAAATAAAATAAAATAAAAATAAAAAGTCAACAGATGGAAGAGTTGAGGAAATGTAGATGTTTAAACATGGGCAGAATGGTGAAGGTTACACAGTGTGCAAAGCGGCCACTTAAACCAGCCAATGACAGGTCATAAGCCCCGTAAATACCTAGACTTCCACATTCCCTTCTCAAAAATCTTTTCTCTCTGTGTTGACGTAAATTTCATTGTTTTTCATACAATATTCTACATTGCTTTTAATACTAAAGCCCGAGGAGGAATCAGGGCGCTGGCCGGGCGGTTAGAACAAAAAACATTGAAGTTATTTGATAGTCCATATTTCAAATGTTTTTTTTCTCAAATATTTTTATCAAAAGCCTATAAATCCAAACAGCAATCAATTGAGTTTTTGCTTGGAGAGATACATTTGAAACAGTTTTACAACTTCAAACCGCTCTCCTGAACAATTTATCAAACTTGACTTCCAGCATTTTAGTTTTGCGGTACAGATGTATTAGGTGCATAGCTTACCTATGAAACAGCCAACACATTGCTTATTTCCTCATTAACTTTTAATTTACTGTGTGAAAAATCTCCCTGCAGTCTCTGCGTGGTAACCTGAGGTTAGGAAATGATTGCCCAATAATCGTTCTGTTTTCATCTTATTAAAATCATTTTGAACATGTTACCAATAAATCCTTTTTCATTTCTAAAACATCTTAACTGGAAATGCAGGTATACCGATCTCAATTATATGTCTTCCTGCAAAAAACACCACTCGCTTACTTAATAAGATCGCCGTCTACTGTTGGACATGGGGGTGCTTCGTGACATACTCAGTGGACGCCTTGATAGTCCGGCTCTTTTGTCGGAGTTATTATTAAATGTCCCCGGCTACCGCACCCGTCACACGTCGAGCTCTCTATTTCATCTGCCAGCAGTTTGTACGAACTATGCCCAGAACTCTCCACTTATACGTTTTGTTAGTGAATATAATTTGAACTTTCCCCTTATTGATCCATTTGATTGTAAAAAAATAGCATTTAAAATGCGCGTCTTAAAACATACTTTTTTGTCTTATACTTAGTTTCAATAATAAAGTCTTGTTTAATCATATTTTTTTTTATTTTATTATATTTTATCTCTAATTCTTAATATTTTAAATATGTTTATATTTTCGACACTTGACACTTGTGCAATATTTACACACATGTCCACCCTCATTCCAAAATAACACCCACCCTCTCACTTACTTACACTCACACAAACACACTAGTATGTATTGTACGTGTATTTAATGTATTTCTGTGGATATGTGTCATTGGTTTTATTCTCTGTATATTTTATTTGTTGTATTTTTGTTAAATGTATTACTGTTGATATCCCCAATAAATAAATAAAAAAATAAATAAAAATCCTTAAAACTCCTCAGATTTAGTAACAGAAGCACAACTGACTTAAAAAATATCAATACCCTTAAAGCTCTCTTCTATTCCCTAGTTCGCCCGCACCTAGAGTATTCCTCTGTTATCTGGTCTCCATATTATGATGTTCACATCATTTACTGGGCTTATGACCTGTCATTGGCTGGTTTAAGTGGCCACTTTACACACTGTGTAACATTCACCATTCTGCCCATGTTTGAACATCCACATTTCCTCAACTCTTCCATCTGTTGACTTTTGTGAAGTAAAAGAGCTGTAACCTTTATCACGTGGGTGAGATTCATCTGGCTGAACCAAATCACCTACTAGGCAACGCCTGAAAACAATTTTCTAATTTTTTATACTTCTTCTTTTACTAGGTAGTTAATTCAACAATGTTTTGAGTATGTTCAAATGCTTGCAGACTGGCTGGCTGGTCATAAGCCAAGTAAATGCCTAGACTCCCATATTCCCTTCTCAAAAATGTTTTCCCTCTCTGTTGCAACAATTTGAAATATTCAAATGGATCATCGTCACGAATCTTGACGTCACAATTATCAAGGCCAAACATGTCGCGTTTGTAGGGACATATTTCTTCCGTGCGCGGGAAAAAGGGCTTAAGTCATAAAATGGTCAAAAGAAAATTTAAGGATAATTTTCCAAGTATGTAATACAAAAAATACTCTAAACAGTTGAATTCTTACGATTTGTTAGCTGTTTTCTCGATTTTAAGACACATTCAAAACTTTCATTGGCTCTCCTGAAAAATCGACTTTTTTACTTAAGCCCCTTTTCCCGCACACGAAAGATTTGTAATAATTTCGTTTTTGAAGTTATTTATGAAAAAAAAAGTTTCCACAATATTCAAATGGACTCCTAAATTACTATTAATATTTTAAATTCCATTCATATATTTTTATCGGTATTCATAGTATGTGATATTTTCCCTTTTACCAGGTAGTTAATTCAACTATGTTTGAGTATGTCCAAATGCTTGCAGACTGGCTGGATTTCCTCCTTAGGGAGTTATCAAACATGGGAAGAATGGTGAATGTACACAGTGTGTAAAGTGGCCACTTAAACCAGCCAATGACAGATCATAAGCCCTGCAAATGCCTAAACTTCCATATTCCCTTCTCAAAAATGTTTTATCTCTCTGTTGAAGTAAATTTAAATATGAACAACAAAAATATTTCAAAAAGATAGGCTGGAGGTTGGGCTTATCCAGAGACCTATATACGTATAAGTTAGAAACTAACTTAAATATATCTGCTATTTAAGACCGTCGAAATAAATCATATTTAAAATTCTCAACTCACGCTTTGATGCGCCTGAACTACTGAGCTCAAAAAAATTTAATATTCCAACTAGAAACCTCAGACAAAACTTACTATTTCATACCGATAACCATAGAACTAACTATGGTTTCCATTCCCCTATGCCCAGAATTCTCAGGTCTGCCAACAAACATACCAGTCTTGATTTCTTTGATAACAAGTTGTCTTCTTTCAAACGATCACTGAATCAAATTCAATTATAAACACCTCTCTCCCGCTTCCACTCCCACAAAGTCTACTAAATACCATTGTGTCTTTCTACTTTCCTTTATAATCATTTTCAAACAAAACAAAAAACAAACAGGGGTTTTTTTTCCCCGTAGGGGTAGGCAGAGAGGATAGAACGCCATAACACTCTATCTTGGCATACAGACCTCGCTTCCTCTACATTCATACATCTTCGCATGCACGCACGCCGATTATTCCTACTTTTGACATGTCCATCTTCAAGTATTTGATGGACTTGATCGTGCCATGTCTTTCTCGGTCTTCCTCGTTTTCTGCATCCATCAACATTTGCATCGTAGATCCTTTTAGCCGTTCTTTCGCTGTCCATTCGCTCTACATGTCCAAACCAACGCAGCACCCCTTTCTTGATTCTGTCAATAATGTATGTCTCAGCCTTACACACTTCACGGATCTCGACATTTGTGCACCTATCATACATCGTTTTACCACACATTCGCCTGAGGGATCGCATTTCGACAGCTTTCAACCTACTTTCATCATTATTTTTCCAATTCCACACTTCGCTCCTATACATTAGAGTTGGAACTAGAACTCCGTTGTGAACTGCTAGTTTAGCCTCCCGCGATAAACATTTGTTTGCCAAAGTAGATTTCAGTGCACCGTTCACCCTGTTCCCGGCACTCACCCTCCTTTCAATATCTTATTGGCCTTTCCGTCCCTAGTAAACATTCTTCCCAGGTACACAAATTCTTCTACCTGATTCAGAATATCTCCGTTCACGCTGATCTCACATTTAGTTATATTTTCATCCCTTTCAAAAACCATCACTTTGGATTTATCAACATCCATAAGCAAATGGCTTTTCTTGCATACATCGTAGACTTTTGTTACCAAGAGTTGCGGGTCTCCTTTGCTGCTAGCAAGAAGCACGGCATCATCCGCATACAGAAGACAGTTAACAGTTATACCACTCATTTTTGCTCCCATTCTTAAATCTTTCACTTCTTTCATACAGTTATTTATTTATTTATTTTATTTATTTTATTTATTTTATTTATTTTATTTATTTTATTTATTTTATTTATTTTATTTATTTTATTTATTTTATTTATTTTATTTATTTTATTTATTTTATTTATTTTATTTATTTTATTTATTTTATTTATTTTATTTATTTTATTTTATTTAGAAAACATACAGTCATACAAAATAAGTACTAAAAACAACAATTTTTTAACATAAAAAGACCAATTAAGTTTTCATAAATTAAAAAGATATAAACATTAAATGTGACAAAAAATAAAAAATAAATAAGAATTTTAAGTGAAAAAATGATAATTGTTGACATTTGCGTTTTCCATGGAGGTAATAAATTAAAATAAATAAGAATACCGAATGCACACTCCGAGCCATCCACGCACACACATGAACGCACATATAAAACATACACAAACATATACATTACATGCGGCACATATACATAGCATAAACCACTCAAGATGTACATTCAGCAACTATCCCAAATAATCGACCCCATGAAGAAATTTTCTGTACAAATGCAACGTGCAGTTAAAAATGTCTACATCAATACTGAGTCCGTTATCGATGTATATGTTGAACAACCATGGTGACATTACACTTCCCTGTTTGACTCCTTTCGGAATATTAAACCACGATGTGAATGACCCATTCACCTTCACACATGCTATGCTGTCCTTATACAGTGACGCAATAGCCCTTGTCAGGTTACCATATACTCCATACTCCGATAAAATCGTCCACAATTTCTCTCTGTCAACTCTATCAAATGCCTTTTGCAGATCGACAAATGCGCAGAAAAGTTTCTGATGTTTAGCCAGATACTATTCTGTCATATTTCGCAGAGCAAATATGTATAAATATGTCCTTAAAAATGCCCATTGGTCGTATATATAAATAAATATGTTTGTCTTGCTACTAAGCTCACTAGATCTAATTAGATTACACCACTTTCTCTCAAATGAATGATTTATATATTTATTTAGGGTGCTCGATATTTTTCTTATGTGTTAGGGTTTGCTTGATAAAAGAGATAAAAATTAATTGTAATTTGTATCAGAACGGGAATGAGCGGGTTAAGGGAAACACTGTGTAACTTTTCTTCATATAAAAGTATTTCCATATTTCCTCCCTGGATTATAACACTAGAGCAATGATTTTTTACAGCTATGGATATTGACTAATGGCATGACCCTTTTTTTGTTGATAAATTAACGTAGTTATTCAGAAAGCAACCAGCCGTAGGAAAACGAAACTGAGATAATAGCAGTTTTGTTAAAAGAGTGAATATTCAAATCTACAATACAGTTGGAATGGTTTTTAGTTTGATCGATGATAAATAATGAGTAAAAAAAAGTTTTACAGTATATTTGACCAGTTTTAATAATTTTAAGGGAATATGGACGTCTAGGCATTTATAGGGCTTATGACCTGTCATTGGCTGGTTTCAGTGGCCACTTTACACACTGAGTAGCATTCGCTATTCTGCCTATGTTTAAACATCCATATTTTCTAAACTTAACATATTACAACAGAGATAAAGAACATTTAAGAGAAGGTAATATAGAAGTCTAGGCATCTACAGGGATATTGACTTGTCGTTGGCTGGTTTAAGTGGCCACTTTATACACTGTATAACATTTACCATTCTGCCCATATTTGAACATCTATATTCCTTCAATTCTTTCATCTGTTGATGTTTGTGAAGTTAAAGAGCTGAAACCTTTATTTATGCGGGTGAGATTCATCTAATTGAATTATTTCACCTTCATACTAGGCAACGCCTGAAAGTTGACTTTTTTAAAGTAAAATAGCTGAAATCTTTATCATGTGGGTGAGATTCATCCAGCTGAACCAATTCACCTACTAGGCCATTGCAACAAATTCAAATATGAATAACGCCCTAGGGAGAAAATCCAGCCAGTCTGCAAGCATTTGGACATATTCCAAGACAGCGTGAGCCCGCAGGTTTAAAGAAGAGGCAACTTAGATTTAGATTCTCTTGAGGCATGCGCAGCACGTGTTCAAGCCAGGACCACCACCGCATCTTCAAGGCGCTCGTTGTATGAGGCTGCTGCGTCCGTTCTCGAACTTACTTCGGATCGAACCACCTTATACCTAATATTCTACTCAAGCACTTACATTCAAAACTCAAAAGTTTGGTGTTTTGAGCTTTGGTAAAGTGCCAAGATTCGCACCCATATAGGAGCACTGGTATATACAAGAGTTGAATAATCGGCATTTTGGTTTGACCGAGTATAGACTAGAGTTCCAGACAACACGCATCATGTTAAAAAATGCTCCAGCAATTCCTAGCCGGCTTGCAAGCTCTTTGTGCCTGCTTCGATCTTCAGTTATGTGAATCCCCAAGTATTTACACTCCCATTCTGACAGATAGTAAAATAATCAAATTGTTAAATAATATTATTAGTGCATTTGCTACTTACACGTGAAATGTGATCTCACCCTGTTCCCTGTAAACCCAGCAGTATTTAGACACTTGCAAACGACACAACACGGCATATTTGAATTTAAATCGGCAGTTGCGTACTAAGCAATGTCTACATGGTAACTAATGGCCGAAACGTAAAGCTACTCATTTATGAGTAGTTTAGTCGGCTTCAGTTTGATGCGCTTACGTGGTTTTTGGACTCTTATAATTCTAGAGGTTTGGAAGAAAATAACTAAGTTATGGCGACCCGTCACAATAGATCTGCAGTGACGTCAGGAGCTTTTTTAGGACTGACCTCCATACTACAATAATATAATTAAGTCTGTTCATTATTACAAGAGTTTCCAAATAAACAAACCAGCCGCGTAATATCCGACGAAAAAAAGCCTGTTTCACACATAATATCATCTGAATCTAAACGGTACGGTAAAATTACAGTGAATTGACATTTATAAGATTCGTTAGTACTTACGTATTTAAATTTATAATTATGATATTTTTCTTTTTTTTATAAAATTCTTTTCACTCTAAACGACCTTAGTAAAAAAATCAATAAAAACGCCTTGGTTAATAAATTATTTAAAAAGAAAAAATAAATATTAGCGTTATTAAAATTTACCCTAATATTTCAATTTTGGTGGCCATTTTAAACGAGTTGTAAATAACTCATTGGAAAATAGAAATCAGTTGGGGTAGATTGGGGTTTGAACCTCGGACCTCTGATTTGTGAGTCCGCAACACTAGCCACGGGACCACAACCCGATTAAAATAATATAATAAAACTTAACAAAAGATATTTTAATGATAGTTTTATCTAAATCATTATTAAAATAAGATAATAAATTAAAATTTAGCGAGTACTCTTAGGGAAAAATCCCGCAAAAGGAAATCGACTGGAGATTAGTCGTGCGTTTTGTAATATAAATAATAAATATGTACATAAATTAATTATAAACATAAATACGTAGTGTTTAAAACTGTCTGAACATTTCGTTAATTATTTCTGTTTATTAAGTTAGTATTTTTTGTTTATTCTCAAATGTAAAAATATTTTTAAAAAAAAGTATATTGTTAAGTGTCCTCAGCACGGGTACCCAGTGAGGCCATATTATTTTTATTATTAATTATAGTTTGTAAGACAAAAAATATGAATAAACAAATAACAAAAGAGATTTTAATGATAATTTTACCATGATAATTATTTAAATTTAGCGAGTACTCTCAGGTAAAAATCCTGCAAAAGGAAATCGACTGGAGATTAGTCGGTCTTATGGTGTACTGATCATTGCGTTTGCCAGGAATTAAATAAGTAAACTATTGAAACATTTAAGTTTGTAAGTGAAAATTCTTGATTTTATTATATATATAAAAGACGAGTGATACTTTGATCCACAAGCTAACCCGAATTTTTTTTGAAAATGATCCTTTAGACAAAAATAACTTTATTTAATTTACTTTCAAATAATTTTGAATTCTTCTATCCTTACCTCTGTTTTGTATAAATACATTAAACTCGTTAATAAAGATACCAGTCTCGAAGATGTCGCGAAAGCGATGAAACCGGTCACTGGATATTCCAAATTTGTGGATTAAAGTATCACTCGTCTTCTATTTATATAATACAAATAAAAAAATTGTAAAACAATAAATCGGTAGTCAGATGGCAGAAGGGAGCATCTGTATTTTTTTCTGTTTTTTAATTTTTAAAAGTTTCAATCAATATTTCAGTAAATAGGCATATAATAAAAAAACAAAAAACACCGTAATTTAGAATGGTAATTTATTATTGAAAAGCAACACTAAAATATTTTAGTTTGGGTATTGAAGTCTTGAAAATGAGTTAAATTTCAGCTCTCCTGAAAATTTTTGAAAATTACAGATGGTCCCTTCTGCCACCTGACTACCGAAATATCGATCCACCGTATAGTATTTTATCATGCCGTGTAGATTTTTGCCGTGGTGTGAAATGGGCCAATCATGCGATATCACGCAGTGGGCTCGTGGTTTGCACGTAGACAGCGGTCCAGTCTCCGTGAACGTACTGTAGAATATATCTGTACCTTAAAGGATAAATCACGATAGTCCACTTTTTGCCGTTTTGAAGTTAAAAATGCATAAATTATCGGAATAAACTATTTTATGCATGAATAAAACACGTAAGTCCACTTTCGTCATATAAATGCTTTTTTTGATTGAAATAAAAATCTGATGTCAACATTATTTTAATGCAAAAAGCATCAGTAGCCGCAGACACGCTATTTTTATATGTATTATTGTTCGGACCAGCTCTCAACTTAATCCATAAATGAGAAGCAGGACCCTTCAAATCTGAAACGATCGTTATTTGAGTGAGACTACCAGAAGTATAACTAAAATGTTTTTCCCTATGATTTCAGGAGAATGCAGAATGCTGGCTCACCCAGATGCTTACGGGTCATAGTGGATTCATGAGCCACCTGCATCGCTTCAAACTCTCAGAGACGCTGAAACTCCTCAAGATGTCCCTCACCTGTTGATGATTTGCCCCTTTTTCAGCTTTCAAAGACAACAGCTGGAGGCGCGATGCGGAAGCTTGGCTAAAGATCTACGCGACATCCCATCGGTGATAGGTAATAAAGAACTCACACGAGAGGTAGTATCATACATGGTCAATATAGTGAAGGCAATTGGTAAAATAAACCAAAGTAAGGAACAAAATGCCGAACACTCCTCTAGTGGAATGGCAGGCCCGTTGACTGCTGCCAATAAGGCCGGCTTCTCCTGAAGAATTTTAAGTGGTTTTTTCTCCACATGAGCAAATCCTGATTGGCCCATTGTAATATATTTCTCTTGATCCCAACAGTTTAGATACATTTAAAGAAATGTAATTGCAGAAAAATTTCTTTTGAAATATAAACCTTGTATATTATAAGCAAGGTAAAAAATAATACAACTCCCATATAAAAAAAAAATTGAATCTATATGTACCTACCCTCCTTTCCATTTCTTAACGCACTCCACGCAACAATAATTAAACGTGCGAGTGCCGGTAACAACGTTAAAATTCCAGTACACAAATAACATTCTACGTGTAAAGTGCTTTTCTTTCATCAAAATTTATCATCAAGCGAGCTGTGCCAGTGTCCATTTAGACCGCCAGCTCCATACAAGCTGTGCCTGCGTATCGCGACCACCAGCTTCACCAGGGTTCCAGCACTCATCACGCCTCATCATCAGCAGGTTAGTGGAGTTACGCAACCTTCCGCCCTAACAATAATTACAGTCCACTTAATAAATTCTCCTCCTCCTAGGACAAGATATTCTTCACACCTCGTCCACCCCTCGACTACTATATATCTTTATATAATCACTTTGTAAAGCGCCCTTGAGGTATTATATTACGAAAATGGCGCTATATAAGTTGTCCATAATAATTATTATTATTATTAAAACATTTGACTATCCTGACAACACTAACAAAATGTCCATTTTGTTTTCTTTGACAATCTGACAGATGAAAATATAATTCAATTTTTAAGTGATGCATTTGCTACTTGCACATGCATTTGCTACTAACACATGAAAGGTGATCCCATCCTGTTTCTTTAATATCCCAGCAGTATTTCTATACTTTAAAACGACACAACACGGCATAGTTGAATTCAAATCGGGAGTTGCGTACTGAGCGATGTCTACAAAGAAACGATTGGGTCAAAACGTAAAACTACTACTAAGAGTAGTTTAGTCACCTTCTGTTTGATGCGCGTATGCGGTTTCTGGACTATTCGACTATTTTCTTCAATGTGACTGCCGTGGTTTATCATTCAAGGTACAGATTATAATCCCCCGGGTAAAAATATGTTCTGATGTAAAGGAAAACAAACAAAAAAACAAATTAATAACACAAAAAGCAGGTGAAATGAAACAAATAAAAACAAACACGTGATTTATTAAAACAAAACACAAAACAAATTCAATTGCACACAAAGCAGAACACATAAAAAACATATTAAAAACAATACAAACAACTAGTGGGTAAAATTAAGAACACAAAAACAACAATTATAATATACAAAATACAAAAAGTATTAAATTAACAAAGGATGCTTATATCAAAGAAAAATTACAAAATACTGGGAGGAAAAGTTAGCAAAAGTCATAATGGCTAAAATGAAACTGGTGAAATTAATATACACTTTGCGTAAATCCAGACTCAAAACGTTGGTCAATATTTGCATTAAAAATTAAAACACTTACCGACGTTTTTATAAGTACCGGTCTCAGTTATAATTTATTTATTTATTCAAACAAAGATATGTACATATATTTTTTTTAATTAATGACAATATGATTTACCGTCTTTTAGCACCTGGGGCTCATCTAATAATCTACATCTCAACTTAAGTAAGTGCAAGGTTATGAGATTTTGTCGTCTGGAAAATCCAAACATATACGACCACTCACTAAACGATGAAATGTTATCATCTGGGTCTAGTATACGAGATTTAGGCGTTATACTTAACACTAAACTTTCTTTTACAATTCATATTGAACATGTTTTCAATAAATCCTTAAAACTCCTTGGATTTATAAACAGAAGCACAACTGACTCAAAAAATATCAATACCCTTAAAGCTCTCTTCTGTTCCCTAGTTCGCCCGCACCTAGAGTATTCCTCTGTTATCTGGTCTCCATATTATGATGTTCACATCAAAAATATTGAATCAGTTCAACGTCGATTTTTAAGAAAAATAGACTGAAAATTGGGATTATCTAGATACGTATGATGAGTTAGAAACTAGCTTAAATATATTTTGTCTTTAAGACCGTCAAAAGAAATTTGACCTTTTAGTCCTGTTTAAAATTCTCAACTCACTCTTTGATGCGCCTGAACTACTGCGCTTGATAAAACGAAATATCCCAACAAGAAACCTCGGACAAAACTTACTTTTCCATACCGATAACCATAGAACTAACTATGGTTTAGACTCCCCTGTGCCCAGAATTCTTAGGTCTGCCAACAAACATACCAGTCTTGATTTCTTTGATAACAAATTGTCTTCTTTCAAACGATCACTGAGTCAAATTCAATTATAAACACCTCTCTCCCGCTTCCACTCCCACAAAGTCTACTATATACCATTGTGTCTTTCTATTTTCCTTTATAATCATTTTCTATGTAAAAATATGTCCTTAAAAATGCCCATTGGGCGTATATATAAATAAATAACGTATTTCTAACTCTATGAGGCCAAGAGCTTTGTGTTGAGTTAGGATACAACATGATGGAAAGTGGAAGCATACGTGTTAATAATAAGAATGAAAGACTATTTATGATAATGATTATTAAATAAACATAAATCTTAATAAACAACTGGACAACACACTTAATGTATATGAAGTTATTAGAAACAAACTTAATAATCTCCATTGAAGGAGTTACTGGATTATTTGCGAAAAACTTTGAAAAAAGAATTGTGAGATTTGAGAACTCAATGGAGAATGCTTAGTTTGCGGTATCAAGTAATATAATTAAAATCTGGTTATGCAAGATTTAGAGACGGTTTTGAATTACGCTATAATTTTGGTAGACAGGTTTTTATGTATAGTTTATTTTGGCATCCATAACTAATTTTCCGTTTTAGGTGGAAATGTTTAACTTTGGTTTTAATTTCCTCATATTAATATATAATTTTTCATAGTAAAAATGAATATTTGCGTTCTTACGATTTATTTTTTTTTTTTTTTTTTTGTTTTTTTTTGTTTTTTTGAAATAAATATGATTCAGAGTATTTAAAAAAATAAAGCATAATTACATATCAATGAAATACATATTGATAGAAAAATAGTAAACGAAAAAATCCCACACAGGCATCTTTTCGTGGATACAAGAAAATTTACTCAAATATTTAATTTCGAGGGCCATTTTCAACCCGTTGTAAATAACTTACTATTATAAAATGGAAATCAAGTTGGGGTAGAGTGGAATTCGAACCTGGTACCTTTGAGCCGTGAGTCCGAGACACTAGCCACGGGACCACAGTCTGATTCATATTATAAAAGGTGATGTTTGTTTGTGTGTCCTCGATATACAAACGTTTTTTTGCAAAATGATGAGCTTTGCGGTGGGCATGTTTAAAGTATATCATTAAACATTGACAGAATGTTGAATTTAACACAGTTTGTATAGTGGTCAATTAAACCAGCCAAGGACAGGTCGTAAACCCATAGACTTCCACATTCCCTGTTAAAAAATGTTTTTCATCTCTGTTGTAATATGTTTATATAAACAGCTGCCTAGGGAGTTGAATCCAGTCGTTACCTACAAGAATTTGAACAAACTAAAAATATTGTACATTAAAATATGTTTGTGTGCCTATTTTACAATTAAAATAAAAATTATTAAATAAACAAATACGTTGTTGAATAATTTGTTGTTAAATAAGAAATAAATAAAGGGCAGAAAAACCTAATTTACTTAATTGGTTTTTTGTTTGGACACAATTTATTAGTACTAAGCATCGTTAACCATTGCCCAAATTCAGAATGCATACAAAGCAAGGCAAAAAACCTGTGTATTCTTAATAACATAATAAATTCAGTAGGTAAGTGGGCCGCGCCTCCCCACTCGATCCGCGCCTATAAATAACAACAATATTTATGACACAACTCGCCCCAGATACGCGCCGGCGTAGGCAACGCGTCACGATGTTACGTCCCGTAGTAGGCAACCCCGGCGCGGGAGCGAGACGCAGCGGGGCGAGAGCGGGACGCAAGAGCCGGGAGCGAGACGGCACGAAAACAAAAATGGCGGCGGCCGTTCGGACGTCGCATCGCACGTAGTTGTAAAAAAAATAGCGTCATGTCCGTAAATTCTATTTTAAATTTAATTTCAATAATTTATCTTAGTCATTAAAAAAAACGCTGGAGCCGCCAGGTCTCCACATAAATATATATCTTACAAGTTTTGACTCGGGGAGCGCAGTGGCGTATTAAAATAATTCTATCAATACATTCATTTACTTGTCAGTTCGTAGACAAACTTTAAGCAAGACGTGCGTTGGTTTGATTCGCAAAATTGTTGAAACATATTTTTTATTTTATTTATTTTCGCACCACGTCAGGCCAGGAAGCCCAATTACAGTGATAAATTACATCACAGAACACCCAGGATTGAGAAAAATCACATTTATTTATTTTATTTATTTTAATAGTATAATCATACATTTTTACAATTGAAAAAAAAAACACTCGTTATATTTTTACTAAAACTAAAATCCCACCAAGCCGCTTTTTGTAGCTTGTTTTATTTTATTTTATTTGGGAAATCAACAGTTCTACATACATGGTGAATGTTTGTGTTCTCACTGGGAATCGAACCCAGAACCTTGTGTGAGTCAAGCGTCTTGACCATTACACCACGGAGGCCACCATAATAAGTAAGTTAATAAAATACCAAGCTGCAGAGGCCGGCTAGTTTGTGATTTGGGCTTCAAAGATGTACAGAAGTAAATATTTTATTTATTATTATTATTATTATTGTCTTTCCACACCTAATGATGTATAGGGCAATGCATTAGCATACCAATCGCAGCGTAACCTGATCGTTTTTATTACATGAAGGTAAGATAATCAGTCTTACGCTTCAGGTACCAGTCCAGGACTTTTAAATATTGTAGTATAAAAACACCCTTTTGAATTAATATTTCATGTCAACCATGCAGAGAATCGAACCCGAGACCTCTTGCATGGTAGGCAAATGCGCTAACTATTACACCACGAGGCCGACAAATAATAATTATTTCTAACATTTCAACACGTCGGAAAAAAATAGCATTAGCGCGCACGTTAAGCTAATTAATTTCACGTGCGAAATCAATTAACAATAATAGCGTAGACCGTCGCCGCAAAGGGCCAGAGCGAGACGGAACGAAAACAAAGATGGCGGCGGGCGCAGGGCCGCGCGCGCGTGCGCAGTGACGCGGTGGGGGCGGATGGCCGCGTGACCTATTTCTGCGCTTAATCTTCGACATCCACTACGGGCGTGGGTGTGTACGTACGCCGTGGCCACAGCGCGCGTGTGTGTATTGGGGCGTGGGGAGGGAGGCGCCAATCGATAGTTTTCCGCTGGGCCAGCACCGAGGACTTGCCGTGTGGGCCCCGAATGCGCCGCGCTACTCTGGAGAGGGAGACATGACACAATTTATCAGCGTTGCACCGGATTACCTAGCGAAGCACATTTCGAATTTTTCGGACCATAAGACGCACTTTTGACTACGCAAATTCAACCAAAAATTGCGGCGCGTCTTACGGGCCGACGCGAAAACATTATCACGTTAGAGATAGACATCATTCTCATCACGTTATTTTTTTAATAAAATTCCTCCATAAAATATTAAACCATTAAATACGAAACCCTTCAATAAACAAACCATCACGCCGTTTCTCCGTAAGGGTAGGCAGAGATGCTAGAACGCCACATCACTCTATCTTTGCTGATAATTATTACGACTTTTAACATGTCCATTAGGGTAGGCCGATAATTTTTTTTTCCGAATTTTGAAATTAAAGGGGTCTAAAAAGTTGCCTTTTGGATTACTCGGAATGCAAAAATATTTTTTTTAAATTTGATACTGCTTTTGGCCCTCAACCAGGGCTTAAAGTTTTTGAAAAATTCAATTTTTTGCTCTACACCGGCTGTCATTTCGTATTTAAGTAAGAAAATCAGTCCAATTATTTTTTTTAATGTGCATTAAACATTATTAAATAAGCATCTGAGGGTGTGAGTTGCACTTTGTTTTGTAATAAATGAGTAGCATTGATTAAATGGGCCGTTGTTTTCGTCTATATTTGCCAGGCGCTCAACGGAATCAGTTTCGCGGAGTGTAATCTTTTTGCATTTCGGTAGTTTTAAAACGTATTCAAAT
Source organism: Micrasema longulum (assembly GCF_059751315.1). Taxonomy (NCBI): domain Eukaryota; kingdom Metazoa; phylum Arthropoda; class Insecta; order Trichoptera; family Brachycentridae; genus Micrasema; species Micrasema longulum. The sequence goes on from NW_028278042.1 coordinate 287,302, forward strand.
TTGAAATGTGATTAAGTTATATCTTTAATATCAAAAAAATAATTTATTACTAAATAAATAATATTACTATGGATAAACGATGTTTAGACAGTGATAAACTTCAAAACTCGGTTAAGAGAAAAAGTACCTAGTATGAAATATTTTTTTAAATATTTTTCACGTTCAATGTTATCCAAAATGCAACTTTTTAGACCCCTTTCACTTTGCTGTCTAAAAAATAAAAAACTTCATACATCATCGGCTCACTCTAATGTCTATCTTCGAGTATCTGTTGGATTTGGTCATGCCACGTCTTTCTCGGTCTTTCTCTATTTCTGCATCCGTCAACATTCGCATTGTAAATATTTTCAGCCGTTCTTTCGCCGTCCATTCGCTCTACTTATCCGAACCTACGCAGAGCTCCTTTCTTGATTTTGTCGATAGTGCTTATCTCAGCCTTACATACTCGTATTAAAATAAAAAAATATGAAAGAAATATTAGCGTTCTTATAATTTACATAAATATTTCAATTTTGCTGGCCAATTTCAACGAGTTGTAAATAACTCACTATTAGAAAATGGAAATCAAGTTGGGATAGAGTGGGGTCTGAACCTCGGATATCTGATCTGCGAGTCCGCAACACTAGCCGCGGGACCGCAATCTGATTCTTGTACGGATCTCGACATTTGTGCATCTATCGTACACAGTTTTACCACACATTCACCTGAGAGATCGCATTTCGACAGCATTCACCCTACTTTCATCCCTGTTTTTCCAAGTCCACACATCAGGGTCGGGACCAGGACTTCATTGTGAACTGCTAATTTTGCCTCTTGCGACAAATATTTATTTGCCAAGGTTGATTTAAGCGCACCCTTTACTCTGTTCCCGGCACTCACCCTCCTTTCAATATCTTTCTCAGTCATTCCATCCCAAATAAACATACTTCCCAGGTACACGAATTCCTCTACCTGTTTTAGTATAACCCCATTCACATTGATATCACATTTAGGCATACTTTTATTTCTTCCTCAATAAAACACAAATAAATGCAGGATTGAGAACACTCAGACATTGGGACATATTTAAACTACTTTTATTTTCCAGTAATGCTACATACCACACACCTTTGGCCCGCAAAATGTCATTTTTCATGATACTCTCAAAACTTTTGCCAATAATCTCTTAGGAATTATTCTCATTGAATCATTACGCACGTACAAAATATTTTTTACTATATTGTATTCGATTATTTTGTATAAATTATCAGATCCTGCTTTACAAAATTGTAAGTTATAAATTTGATTCCCCAAAACTAATTAATCAACTTGCTAACAGTGTCCCTTCCAGACCGACTAGACTGTCTAATATTTACTATAATCCTAACATTAAAACTAATCATTGGAAACATTCTACCATTTCGCGTGTATGTGAAAAATTTTACGAGAATTTTAATAGTCTACACGAGAGAACTAACAGGCTTGATTCAGAATAACAGAGAATAGACGTTTTGTCTCTTTTTTTGCTCTTAATCATTAAATCAAATGCAATTTTTTACTCCTACTTTCCTTCAATCATCCTCTACCAGTCCTTATCAATTTCCAACTTTTCCTTACCACTATCTTCTTGTTTTGTCCATATTTCTTTTATTTCAATACATGGTATACCTATCTTTATACATATAATTCCTCTGTACGTGTGATATCACGATTTACGTGCGGTTTTCAGAAAAATATAGATCTTTGCGCTGTGCGTGTTCGTAGATATTAAAATCTTCAATCGAGTATGTAAAAAAGAAGTTAAGAGCATAAATGTTTTATTCATCGATCTACCAGGATTGCATTCGAGGAGAATGCATTTACAAAAAAAATGAAAGATATTGTTTTTTTGTTAATAAAAAAAGTTTGTTTTTGAATGTTTACAAACAGCATTTGTTTTTTGTGGATCTCAGTCAGATTTTTTCCTTAAATTCCTTATAATTTCTACCCATTTATATCCTTTTATTTGATTTTTGATGACACTAAAATAACATAAATTTAATGCATTTTTAAAAATCGCATTTCTACATAAGTACACGCCTTTGTTAGTAAGACGACCGGAGTTTGACGTTTGCAAAAAGAATGCCATATTTGAAAAAACATTTATATTATGTTTTGGAATTCAACCATAGACAAGTACCTAGGTACCTGCTTAAATGAAATATTATCAATTTAAGTTTTGGAATTTAATCACAAACAAGTAATTAGGTACCTACTTATCAATGAAAAATCTTTTTCCAAGCTAATAGCATGGAAGCCAACGTTCGGCAGGACAACGTCTGACGTCCACTAGTTCTTTATATAGTTTAAGCCGTCGTCTGTCGCGTTTTTGTAGAGACATATTGTTTTATAATTTTTTATTTAAAATTATATATGAAAACACATCTACACAAACCTATATTGATTTTAAAAATACAATTATTTTTTAAAAATTTATTCAACGCATTTTTATCAGTATTCGTAGTATGTTATGACTTGTTTTTTTTCACCACAACAGGCCAGGAGGCCCAATTACAGTGGTGAATTACATCACAGAACACCCAGGCTTGCTCACCGGGAATCGAACCCGGAACCTTCCGTGTGTGATTCAAGCGTCTTAACCGCTACACCACGGAGGCCGTCTCGTTATATGTCTCTCTTCCCTCTAAAAAAAAGTTGAACCATGTATATTTTTTAAGTTTTATTTATCTTTTCACACATCTTAAATATTTACAAAAAACTGCAAGTATTAATTTATTTTTAAATGTTTTTTTAAGATACGTTTTTTTTAATTATATTATTCCGAAAACATAAAAATTCACAAGAAGTTTTTTTTTTAAAAGACCAATTAAGTTTTCACAAACTAAGCAAAAGATGTAAATATAAATGTGACACAAAAAACACTTAGTGAGAAAAAAATAATCGTTGAATTTTACGTTTTTCATGGAGGTAATTATTATTGATAATAAATCAAAATACCGATGCACCCTCGGAGTCATCCATGCACACATATATGAACGCATACATATACACACATGCATATATAAAACATACACAAACACATACATTACATGCGGTACATATTATAATCCACGCAAGATGTACATTTAGAAACTATCCCAAATAATCAACGCCACGAAGAAATTTTCTGTATAAATGCGAAACTCAGTTAAAAGTGTCTACACTAATGCTGAGTCCATTATAATTATCACAGGTACGTCTTATAAATGAATTTGATGTATAATCGTTTTTACAAGTTAGTTTACAAAAAAGTTTATTCAATCTGGTAAAGCGAAGATGGGAATGGAAACCAGTATTTTATAAAAGGTATGGCGAATGGTAAAAAGAACCAGACAGTGGAGTTCCCCAAGAAGAAGTTACCAAGAAGTTGGGTTTCCCTGCGATTGCCTTTAGTACTTCCATCTCTGACGTTCTGAGCAGTTATTTGGTTTTTCTATTTAGTTTTTCTACTTGGTTTTCCGTATTTTTTATTTTCTCTCTATCTATCCTCGCCTCTGTTGTATACACCATGATTTGATCAGACACACGTTTTGTATATCCAAATTTTGTATCCAATAATCGTGTGTTCATTGTACTATACGACATTTCTTAGGCATCCAGATGTTTACTAACTGAGATAGATATGTTCTCCTCATCGCTACGGCAGCATCATCTGCATGGCATGTGATGTTAATGACCTTATCTCCCTTAGCAGATTCACTACTTTTTAATATTCTTAAAAGCGTTTTTTTTGTATACGTTAATTCTGCTTGTGTAAAAAAAGGTTTTAGGCGTATATATTATTCACAATATTTTGAGTTTGTCCAAATTTTTGTAGACAGGGACTGGATTCAACTCCCTGGGGAGCTGTTTATATTAACATATTACAACAGAGATGAAGAACATTTAAGAGAAGGTAATATAGAAGTATAGGCATCTACAGGGCTTATGACCTGTCACTTTACACACTGTGTAATATTCACCATTCTGCCTATGTTTGAACATCTATCTTCCTTCAATTCTTTCATCTGTTGATGTTTGTGAAGTTAAAGAGCTGAAACCTTTATTTATGCGGGTGAGGTTCATCCAATTGAATTATTTCACCTACATACTAGGCAACGCCTGAAAATATTATTTTTTCAATTTCTATACTTTTTCGTGGACCACGTAATTTATCAACAATATTAGACTTCTATATCTAGACTTCTATATTACCTTCTCTTAAATGTTCTTCATCTGCGTTGTAATATTTTAATATAAACAGCTCTCCAGGGAGTTGAATCCAGTTCTTGTCTACAAAAATTTGGACAAACTCAAAATATTGAGATAGATATGTTCTCATCATCGCTATGGTAGCATCATCTGCATGACATGTGATGTTAATGACCTTATCTCCCTTAGTAGATTCACTATTTTTTTTTATTCCTTAAAGCGTTTTTTTTAATGTGTTTATTCTGCTTGTGTAAGAAAAAGGTTTTAGGCGTATATATTATTGTTGTATATTTAGTTATAAAGGTGCTAAACTTGCTTTGTTTCTTTGTTGTTCTCAATATGTGTTATTTCTACATGTTTATATTATTTATGTCCCGAATTGAGTTGTTGTAACTCCTAGGAATGTAATTCAACGTATTATACTTGTAAAATACTTTGTATAACATGATTTAAAAATAAAAATATAAAAAAAGGGCTTTGTTGGGATGGGCTGCTTTTGGCAAGCTAAAGTACATTTTTAAAAATAAACAAGTCTCAGTATGGTTAAAAAGACAAGTCTATGAATCGTATATATTGCCGGTGACGACATGCGGACTAGACACCATGTACGTGGCACAGAAAAGTAACCAGAACTAAAATGCACACAACGATTCATGGAAAAACAGACGCTCGGTGTATAGCTAAGCGACAACAAGATATTAAGAAATAAGATGCTGAATTGGAGTCCTAAATATCATAGATCATGCAGCGATATTAAAATGGCAGTGGGCAGGACACTTGGCGAGACAAAATGATGACAGATGAACCACAGAATAATAAAGTAGAGACCATGGGCAAACAAGGGAAGTGTTGGAAGCCTCGATAGCCGGTAAAACATGGATGATAAAAGCGTGTGATACCAAGGAATGGAGACGTTTGGAAGAGGCCTTTACCCAGCAGTGGAGAGAACAAGGCTGGAGAAGAAAAATGTAAGATCACTAAGCAAGACGCACATTTAATTTTAATAAGATGAACAGAGACAACGATTATCAGGCGATCATTTCCTAACCTCAATTTACCTATGATTACCCTAAGGTAACCGCAGGTTACCACATAGTGAGTCGAGGGAGTTTTTAAACACAGTACGTTCAAGGTTAGGAGACCAGTCGAAAACACTCAATTCAAAATAACATTACACATAACAAAATATTTAAGCCGTTATATTATGGGGCAACATATCAAACCAGAAGCCCTTGAGAAATGGTTTGACATTATTAAGGTATAGATTATGAATCGGGTTGTGGTCTCGTGGCTAGTGTTGCGGACTCACGGATCAGAGGTCAGAGATTTGAGCCCCACTCTACCCCAACTTGATTTCCATTTTCTAATAGTGAGTTATTTACAACTCGTTGAAAATGCCCACCAAAATTGATATATTTGGGTAAATTACAAAAACGCAAAACATTGTTGAATTAACTAACTGGTCAAAGAAAAAGTTTAAAAAATGGAACATTGTTTTCAGGCGTTGCCTCGTAGGTGAATTAATCCAACCGGATAAATCTCACCCACGTGATAAAGGTTTCAGCTTTTTTACTTCACAAAAGTCTACAGATGAAAGAGTTGAGGATATGTGGATGTTTCAACATAGGCAGAATGGCGAATGTTACACAGTGTGTAAAGTGGTCACCTAAACCAGCCAATAACAGGTCATAAGCCCTGTAAATATCTTGACATATTTGCTTCTCAAAAATGTTTTCCCTCTCTGTTCCAACAAATTTAGATCTTATCTTTCATTTCTTTGTGTTGTATTTCAATATTTTTTTTTTATACCAAATTTACTTCTAAACACTGTTTTATCTTTTATTGCTTTATGCTGTATTTTTGTATTTTATGTTTTTTTTTTATTTTTATAAATCATATAACACAAAGTATTTTACAACTATGATACGTTAAATTACATTCACAGGAGTTACAACAACTCAATTCGGGACAAAAATAATATTAATATTTAAAAAAATAACACATATTGAAAACAACAAAGAAACAAAGCAAGTTTAGCACCTTTATAACTAAATATAGCACAACAATATATACGCCAAAAACTTTTTCTTACACAAGCAGAATAAACGTTTTTAAGAATAAAAAAAAGTAGTGAATCCACTAAAGGAGATAAGGTCATTAACATCACATGCCATGCATATGATGCAGCCATAGTGATGATAAGAACATATCCATCTCTGTTAGTAAACATCATATTTTATATAACTCCCATGTATAATATTTAAGTTTGTAAGTTAAAATTCTAGATGGAAGTTAATTGTAATTTATTATATAAATAAAAGATGAGTGATACTTTAATCCACAAATTTAGAATATCCAGTGACCGGTTTCATCGCTTTCGTGACATCTTCGAGACTGGTATCTTTATTTAGGAGATTAATGTGTTTATACAAAATAGAGGTAAGGATAGATAATTCTATGATAAGTCATATGAAAGTAAATTAAATAAAGTTATTTTTATCGTAAGGATCATTATCAAAAATTTTTCTTCGGGTTAACTAATGAGTGGATTTAATGCTATTTTAATAAGTTTTAAGTATTTTATTTTATTATTAGTGTCCTATCCTTCGTGAGTGTGATTTTGTAAATTATGATTTCTGAAAAACAATCATTTAATTTACTTTCATATAACTTTGAATTATCTATCCTTACCTCTGTTTTGTATGAATACATTGAACTCCCTTAATAAAGATACCAGTCTCGAAGATGTCGCGAAAGCGATGAAACCGGTCACTGGATATTCCAAATTTGTGGATTAAAGTATCGCTCGTTTTTTATTTATATAATAAACTTCCATGTATGTAAAAGCCTCATGGGCGTGAAAAATTGGTAAAATATTTTTTTTTTTTTTTTAATGTGTAAAAGTAAAACGTTATATTTCACAATAAAGAACTGTATTCTTCTTCAACGACGGGTTCTCCGTCTGTGTTGTAATACAATACATAATATAATGTTCGGTTCGCGATACGAGTCCGCAGTATCGACCGACCTACATTTTCCGATCTCGATTCTAGGCCACAGGCCGAGCGCCGAGCGCCGAGCGCCGAGCGCCGCAGTACCAACATATTATACATGGCTGGAAACGTACAATACGCTCTGTGGACACAGCATAGAATAGCGTGGACGGAACGGGCGCACGACGCTATCATGCGCTAGAATGCTTGATGCAGCGTGCTGCAGTGCGCCGCAAGGCGACATTAACGCATTCAAGGACCTTAGAATCAAACGGGGATAGTAGCCATTTTCAACATTTTTCGGCGGGGATGATTTTCTATAGATTTATTTATTCAGATATTAAGAACATTACATAAAGAAACCCCAATTCATTTTAAATACAATAATAAATCACAAATTATAGTTTTTGTTATATTTTTTTTTATTTATTCACAATTAAAAAAAAACCTTACATTAGAAATTTTATATTGTCTAGTCATTTTATGTCTCGTCTAGTCTAGTTAGTTCAGTCATCATGTGCTTTTTCAGATTGATTTTAAATTTGTCTCCAGTAAAAGTAATCAATTTTTTGTTTTTTTTTTACAATTTTTTTTTTTTTTGCACCACAACAGGCCAGGAGGCCTAATTACAGTGGTGAATTACATCACAGAGCACCCAGGCTTGAGAAAAATCACATTTTATTTTTGTGTTCTCACCGGGAATCGAACCCGGAACCTTCCGTGCCTGAGTCAAGCGTCTTGACCACTACACCACGGAGGCCGCCAATCAAGTAGTAAGGTAAGTCGTTGTAGTGTTTAAGTCCATTATGTAGTATTTTTGACTGTCCTGTGTTTGTCTTTGCTTTTTCAATATGCTAGTGTTGTTGTTGTCTGGTGTTATGTTTGTGTATGTCAGCATTTTTGACTAATATTATGTCGTTGTCTTGTATGTTTCCCAGTGTTATTTTGTGCACAATTTTTAGGTCTCAATTTTAGTCAAGTAGTTTATGTCAAACTGGTGTGTTTTTTTGTACAGTTCAGTCGTAGAGGTCAGGTAGGGTAGGTTGTATGTTAGTTTAAGAATTTTATTTTGTTGTCTTTGTATTCTTGTTATGTTTGTCTTGTTACCAGTTCCCCAGAAGGCGATCATGTAACTCAATTTATTTTTATTTACACCCCTGTATTTACTAGCCTCACGTGTCATGTGCAAGGCTAAGATACTCGGAAAAAATCGTTTTAGTTTGTTTTGGAAATGCTATGTTTGATCACCGATCTTGGTTTATTACATTTATGAGTCCAATCAACATTGTTGCAAAGTCCAAGAACACAGAGTATAGTAGATAGTTATGTTATTAAAATAATATAACAAAATGTAAAAAGAAAAATTAAAAGTTAGAAAATTCTTTCTAAAGGAAGGCCCACTGTCGTGAAATGTGTCGACATCCGAGGTGATGCGATTAAGTAGCAAGAATGCTCTATCAACCGGCATAACCATTGGCGGGTTGATTCTGCATCGTGGTAGGTAAAACAATCTAGTTATCAGGAACGAACAGACCTACATCCATCAGAATTCCCTGAGTTATGTAGGCGACCACTAATCACCTGGGAAAAATGAACACCCATATGAACGTCCCGCCTCCTCCATATGACTGTTAGCCTAGCATCCCAAGTAAAAAGTCGGTTGGTAAGAGCCAAGGATAATATCCACACTCTTTTAGGTACAGATAGAGCCAAAATTTCTTCTGCACTCTCTCCACCATCAAAGAGCATCGCGCCTCATGTGGCGACCAAATAATGGGAACTAAACTCCAAACGACTTCTTACCGAGGGATTATACAATGTTCTCATAACCTGAGTGAGAAAAGATCTTGGCATTTCTAAGAACAAAAACAAGCATTTAAAGGGAGTCATTACATAGTTTAAATGTATGAAGATTAAAAGATAAATGAGCGTCAAACAACACCCCGAGATCTCTGGACGTTGAAGCCCTTTCAAGCCTCACTCCGCCCATGAGATTACGATAGTATATTATTTTGGATGCTCTTGTGTATGACATTACAAAACATCGAAGAATAATTTGTTTTGTTAGCTCCATTCAATTATATTTTGAATGTCACACTGAAGTTTAATACAATCTGAAGAAGTCAATTATTTCACAAAAAATCTTAAGTCTGGTCATGTCAAAAGCAGAATGTGGAAGAAGCTAGGAATATATGCCAAGATAGACGTGTGCGGCGGTCCATTCTCTCTGCCTACCCCTACGGGGAAATGGCGTGATAGTAGTAGTAGCATTCTCGTCGAATGCGAACCTGGTAGGTCAATGGAAAACAGATTTACGCTTCTAACTTTTTTTGGCATTTGCGATTTAAATTTTTATATCTACGAACACCGCGCAGCGCAAAAATCTACATTTCGCTGAAAACCACACGTAAATCAGTTTAGCTGTTTAAGAGGAAGTTCAGCGACATTAAACGTACAGAAGAATTATATATCTTTATATATATATATAATTCCTCTGTACGTGTGATGTCACCGTACTCCTCCTAAACGGCTTAACCGATTTACGTGCGGTTTTAAGAAAAATATAGATCTTTGCGCAGTGCGTGTTCGTAGATATTAAAATCTTCAATCGAATTTGTAAAAAAAAGTTAGGAGCATAAATGTTTTATTCATCGATCTACCAGGGTTGCATTAGAGGAGAATGCATTTGCAAAAAAATGGAAAGATATTGTTTTTTTGTGTATAAAAAAGTTTGTTTTGAATTTTTACAAACAGCATTTGTTTTTTGTGGATCTCAATCAGATTCTTTCCTTATAATTTCTACCCATTTATTTCTTTTTATTAGATTTTTCGTAACACTAAAATAATATTAAATTCAATGCATTTTTAAAAATCGTATTCCTACATAAGTACACCCCTTTGTTGGTGAGACGACCGGAGTTTGACGTTTGCAAAAAGAATGCCATTTTTGAAAAAATATTTATTTTATGTTTTGGAATTCAACCATAAACAAGTACCTACTTAAATTCCATATTTTTTTAATATCAACAATTTTTATTTTTGGAATTTAATCACAAACAAGTACCTAGATGAAAAGTATATTTCCAAAACGATAGCAGGTAAGCCAACGTTCGGGCAGGACAACGTCTGTCGGGTCCGCTAGTAACAACAACAACAACAAACCATCACGCCGTTTCCCCGTAGGGGTAGGCAGAGAGGATAGAGCGCCATAACACTCTATCTTACATTTACATTACATTTTTTTTTTGCACCACAACAGGCCAGGAGGCCTAATTAGAGTGGTGAATTACATCACAGAGCACCCAGGCTTGAGAAAAATCACATTTTAATTCTTGTGTTCTCACCGGGAATCGAACCCGGAACCTCCCGTGCGTGAGTCAAGCGTCTTGACCACTACACCACGGAGGCGAGGTCCTCTACATTCATACATCTTCTCATGCACGCACGCCGATTATTCCGACTTTTGACATGTCCATCTTCAAGTATTTGATGGTCTTGATCGTGCCATGTCTTTCTCGGTCTTTCTCGTTTACTGCATCCATCGACATTATATATATATATAAATATAGATTTAGATAAAATATCCAGAAAATATCGAAATACCGGGTTTCCGATATTTGAAATCGTAAGATCGAAAAAATATCGGTTTTATACAATGATTCGATAGTCTATGCTCAGAGACTAGGGGTGTCTTTGTCAATATATAGTTTGGCGATACACAACCAGGTAAGTTGGATTATATTCCGTATGTTTTAAATTGTTTAAGGTCGTAAAAATCACATGCTGCGCAAAAAACGCAACTCAGGATCATTAAGTTGAAAATATACCTGTCCTAGTAAAATATATTCTTATCAATGGCCTTAATAGATAAGAGTATACGTACATGAAATGTAATATTTCAGTGGAAAGATAGCTAATAATTATTGTTATTATTGAGGATAATTTACATAGCGCCATTTTTTGTTAAAAACAACTCAAGGGCGCTGTGAAATAAATGACACGTTTTGCAGCTGCATAGCGCATGGACGGTTGAGATTTTAGTTTATAGTTTCCAATTATAATGTAATTATAATTTAATCTAATTAGTATTTTTAATATTTTCTGCAATAACTTTGTGTTTATTTTTAAATTAAATTTGAAGAAATAAAACTTATACTTTGTTTTTTGATACTCACTTTTTTTAAATTTTTTTATTTATTTACAATTTTAAAAAACCCGTTAGGGTTACATTAGAAATTTAATATTGTCTAGTCATTTTATGTCTCGTCTAGTCTAGTTAGTTCAGTCATCATGTGTTTTTTCAGATTGATTTTAAATTTGTCTCCATTAAAAGTTTTCAAGTAGTAAGGTAGGTCGTTGTAGTGTTTAAGTCCATTATGTAGTATTTTTGACTGTCCTGTGTTTGTCTTTGCTTTTTCAATATGATAGTGTTTTTGTTGTCTGGTGTTATATTTATGTATGTCAGCATTTTTGACTAATATTATGTCGTCGTCTTGTATGTTTCCTAGTTTATTTTTACCAACTAGTTTTGGTAACCAATTGTTACCTTCTTCAGGGTATTTGTATAACTAAACATACGTAAAAGAAACAGTGAACAAATCAGTGGGTCTCGATAAGGATGAGGGAAGTTGCTGACCATATTATAACAAATAATAATTCTTTTAATTTTGAAAATGGAATTGAAATATTGCATTTAAATAATAAAAATAAACTTCTTCTTCTTCTTATGGTTCCTCTCCCCGATGGAGGTTGGAAATCATCATTGCGATTCTCACTTTATTGGCAGCTGCCCTGAACAAGGACTGAGCGCTGCAATGGAACCAGTCGCGCAAGTTCTTAAGCCGAGAGATGCGCCTTCTGTCTCCTCTCCTTTTTAATATGTACTCGGAAGCCATTTTCAGAAATGCACTAAATGAACTAACAAACGGCATCAGCATAAATGGACAAATTATAAACAATATCCGATACGCGGATGATACTGTCCTTCTAGCAGATAGCGTGGAAAGCCTGCAACTATAAGGGCTAGAGATGAATATTTCCAAGACTATGGTTATTCGGAAAAAGCCACATACTTTCCCAATGACTTTAAAACTTGGAGCGCAGTTTATTGAGCAAGTTCATCAATATAAATATTTAGGATGCTGGCTGAATGATAAATGGGATCACTCGCGAGAGATCAAAGTCAGAATAGAGGTGGCGCGAGACTGCTTTTCCAGGATGCGCGACCTTCTTTGCAGTGGAGACTTTAATTTAGACCTGCGAATGCGCATCACTCGATGTTACGTCTTCTCGGTACTTTTTTACGGCGTCGAAACGTGGACACTCACCCAAAAATAAACTAACTAATCTTTTTGAACTTTTAGAAATAAAAAAGCGGTAAAACAGAACTTAGACATAATTAATAATCAATTAAACTCAAGTCATAGTCCCATTTTTAATATTTTTCACATAAAATCGAACTCTACCCTGAACGCAATTACCCCCTTCCCTTCCCTTC